>NC_051847.1:91635229-91665765 GCF_002237135.1 Teleopsis dalmanni | reverse complement strand
AGGAGTATCTTCATGATGAAGGTCTGTGCCAGTCTGTTATCACTGGCAAGAACGTCGGAGATGGCGGCAAGCGTAAGAGATCTCAGGAAGATTCCGGCAAGGAGGCGAAGCGGCACAAAGATGGAACGGAGGATGGGAAGCTAATGTCAAGACCGGCACAAGCTACTCGTCCCTTCAGTGAAGTGGCGAGAGACCATCTCAGTGTGGCCTTGATTGACGAACATAACTCTAACAGCAAGCTGCTGACGGAGAGGTGGGCGCTGATTGAGACCAAACTGTCCGAATTGGTTATGGCAGAGCTCATGACTAATCCGGGGTTCGTTCCTTCTTTCGACTGTGCAGATATCGTCCGTAGTCATCGAGTGATAAGATGCGAGGACGAGTATTCGCGGAGTTTTCTCAGCAAGGCGATCACTAAGATTAGTGAGAACTGGGACGGTTTAAAGCTCAAACTTGTCCCTGCGGCGGAAATTCCATCGAGGCCTCGAGCGCGCGTATGTTTACCTAAAAATCTAGGTCCTCCTGACCTTATTCTGCAGCAGCTAAAGCTACAAAATCCAGAAATCCAGATGGAAGCCTGGTCGGTTCTCAAGACCGAAGAACCGCAAAAACACAGCCAATCATACCTACTTCTAATCAACGAAGAATGCTTGCCAGTCATTGAGGCTAATGACTGCAAGCTGCGTTACGGCATCCGGAAGGCAAAAATTAAAATCTTTAAAAACGCGCCACCGGATAATATTCTGGATGAGGTTGAGGGCACTAGTAAGCTGCTAGATGACCTCATCATCGATAGCAAACCTTGTTGATGTATTAATGGCCAAGGTCGTGCAGATAAACCTGAAACACTCTAAATGTGCCACGGATAATTTGGCTGTCTTACTCAGGGAGGAGGACATCGACCTTGCCATCATCCAAGAGCCCTGGGTTCATAGCTCATGTGTCAAAGGGCTCAACATCAATGGGTATAATCTTTTTTATGACAAAGGACAGGGTAAGCCTAGATCGTGCATTTTAGCAAAAACGCACCTTAATGCTTTTCTCTGCTCTCACTTAAGTTCTTTAGATATAACCACCATCCGGATAGAGCGGAAGCTAAAACCTGCGATTTTGGTAACATCCGCCTACATGCCACACGACGATGAGGCACCTCCATGAGGGTACTACTAGTCCAAAATTTCGCGCAGACCGAGAAGCTAGCCTTGCTGATGGGTTGTGATGCCAATGCCCGGCACTCCTTGTGGGGAAGCTCGGAAATTAACGATAGAGGTGAGTCTCTTTTTGATTTTATATTAAAATGTAATCTAGAAGTATGTAATAAGGGTAACACTCCCACCTTCATTTTTCCGAGTACGGATGATCGTGTAGGGTGGGAAGAGGTTTTAGATATTACCCTTTGTTCGACTTCGTGCTCTTTAACGATCAATGATTGGAGAGTTTCAACCAGGAACTCCTTCTCTGATCATAGATATATCATGTTTGTGATGAATATTCCCATGGTAGCTAAGCAATCTCACCGTAATCCCAGGAAGACAAACTGGGACACTTTCAGGTCATTGCTCAATAGAAAAATCAACATAGCCCCCGCTCCAATTAACTCGATTAGGGAATTGGAGTGCAGGGTCAACTCTTTGACAAATAATATTATTTCTTCCTTTGAAGCATCATGTCCTCGCTCGTATGCGAAGAAGTGTAGGCCACCATGGTGGAACGAGCAGCTCTCTTTGCTCCGCAGGAATGCGAGAAGAGCCTTCAACGAAAGCTATCGGACCAAGGTTTGGACTCCATATAAAGATGCTCTTAGGGTTTACAAAAAAGCACTTCGGGAATCCAAGAAATTGTCATGGAATTCTCATTGCCAGCAAATTGAAAGCATTAAAGAATCGGCTAGACTAGCCAAATTGCTAGCAAATGGCCAATCTTGTCCCTCGCTCATTAACAAAGTAGACGGAAATCCAGTTAAATCCCTAACGGAATCCCTCTCACTTTTAGTGGATACCCATTTTCCTGGTTCCTCGGGTGATCCCCCAAAGGTATTGCCGTATCGTTCAGCCAATTCTGGCGAGACTGTACAGTCAGTGGTATCATCTAGAAGGATCAAATGGGCCATCGATTCATTCTCTCCATATAAAAGTCCGGGTCCTGACGAGATCTTACCAATTATGTTACAATCTCTGGGAGATGTAGCTGTAAATTGGCTGTACGCGATTTTCTGTAGCTGCTTTTCACTTAATCATGTCCCCAGCGGCTGGAGACAAGTTAGAGTAGTTTTTATTCCAAAAGCAGGTAGAACAGGCCATAGTACGGCTAAAGATTACAGACCCATCAGCCTTACTTCATTCTTACTTAAAACTATGGAAAGACTGATCGATGCTCACATCAGATCTTTACACAGTTTCGCTAAAATATCAAGGGCTCAACATGCATATCTCAAAGGTAAGTCCACAGAAACGGCACTACATGAGGTCGTCACTGTGGTGGAGAAATCTCTTGGATGTAAACAATTTACCTTAGCCGCCTTCCTGGATATAGAAGGAGCTTTTAATAACGTCAGTGTGGTAGCCATTCAGGATGCTCTCAGCGAAATGAACATCCCGGCCTGTATCTCCCGATGGATCGCTTCTATGCTTGGGTTTAGAATCATCAATGCAGAGATGGGCAATCTTAGCATTAGGAAGTGCGTCTGTAGGGGTACACCACAAGGGGGAGTGTTATCTCCCTTACTATGGATTTTAACAATGAACTCACTGCTTTTAAGGCTTAACCAGGGTGGAGTCAAAGCAGTAGCGTATGCGGATGATGTTGTCCTTCTGGTAACAGGCATGTTCCCTTCGGTGCTGAGTAGCATCATGGAGGGCGCTTTTCTGAACCTTAGTAAATGGGCCTCAAAGTGTGACGTAGGTGTTAATCCTTCTAAGACAGAACTGTTACTGTTTACCAAAAAATATAAAATTCCTAACTTTCCGCTGCCAAGATTAAATGGCCAAAGATTAACTCTTTCGCACAAAGTTAAGTTTCTAGGAGTAATTCTTGACACAAAACTTAACTGGAAAGCCAACATCGACGAAAGAATTCGTAAAGCTTGTGTGGCTTTCTATGCGTGCAAAAGGATGTACGGCAAGAGCTGGGGATTGCAGCCCAAAGTGATTCTCTGGCTTTACACAGCCGTCGTTCGGCCAATATTAACATATGGATGTCTGGTGTGGTGGCCTTCATTGAACAAACAGTGCATTGTTCAAAGACTAACCAGAATGCAAAGATCTGCCTGTGTGGGAGCCACTGGGGCTCTAAGATCTTGCCCCACCAGTGCGCTCAATGTAATACTTAACTTGCTACCTATTGATATTTACATCAAGCAAGCTGCTACTCTCAGCGCGCAGAGGCTTAATGATCTAAACTGTTGGCGCTCGAGTGCTTTAGGACATGGTAATATCGCATCACTCTATCCGATAGATGATGTCAGGGTTTCAGACTACCTATGTCCTCGGTTACTATTCGATAATAACTTCGCCACCATAATTCCTTCAAGAGGAGATTGGGAGGCGGGTTTGCCTACAACTCTAGGAAAGATAGCGATCTACACCGACGGGTCTAAAATGGATGAGGGCGTTGGAGCCGGAATCTTTTCTAATGATTAGTAAATCATACCACCTCTCAGATTCCACCTCAATATTTCAGGCTGAAGTTTTTGCCATCCTTAGGGCATGTGTTCTTGCTTTAAATATGCGCCTTCACGGAAAAGAGGTCTGTATTCTAACTGACAGTCAGGCAGCTATTAAAGCTTTATCAGCAGTCTGTCTGTCATCAAGATTAGTAGAAGAATGTAAGGAAATTATTTCTGAACTAAGTGAGAGGTCCAAGGTTACTCTAGTGTGGGTTCCCGGGCATTCTAATATTGTGGGAAATGAGCGCGCCGACGAGCTTGCTAGGCTAGGCGCCTCTTCCACGGGTACCCCTATTTCGATCCCTGCCCCGGGCAGGGATCCCTGCCCCTGCTACGGGCGTAGGCTGATTTGTGACCATTTTTTGCGAAAGGCAAATAGTGAGTGGACCCTTACTCTGTCAGCAGCCAGGTCAAGGGCTACTTGGCCCATCTATTCCAAATATAGAACCTCTGACTTAATCTGTAGAAATAAATCTGAGGTTTCTAAGCTAGTATCTATCTTTACGGGTCACTGGTCCATAGGACGGCATGGAGCCAGACTTGGCCTTTCCTGTGGTACCTCATGTAGTGCGTGTCTACCAACACTTGAAGAAATGACACCAGAACACCTGATGTGTTTTTGTCCAGGTCTGGCCAGAACTAGGTTTAAGTTTCTAGGGGCCCCTTTCTTCAACTCACTTAGAGATATCTCCAGCATCAGCATTAGCCAGATTCTTGCCTTTGTTAATGCCTCTGGTTGGTTCTAGTTTGACTCTCTATCTACTACCCACTTTTACGAGGTTTTTGTGGACTCAAAACGGCTTTCATCCTTAGCTATTTGAGGAGGATTCGTCCTCCCTCCACCACAACTAACTAACTAACTAACATACAACACGTAGATATATCATGAAATATGTAAAACATATTGTAATCATATCAAACAATGAACTTTATTATAAGGTATGCGACAAAAAGATAAGGTCAGTTTGTTTTTTCTTTGTGGAACTCAATTTGAGTGATTAATCTTTGGATCTTGTGGATTTTATTGTTCGATAGAGAGAATGCAACAAATAAATTCTAATATAATGAGTAAACAAAGTCCCGTTAGTTTTAAATATATCAAAAAAGAAAAAAAAGCTAAATATTGCTGCGACAAAATGATAAGGTCAGTTGCAATTTTTTACGAAAACAAGTTTATTAATGAACAGAATAAATTTTTTTAATTAATTTGGCTTCCAATTTTTTGGATTGTTTTAAAAATACGCCCCGGCATCGATCCTACCAGGCTTGTGAGCGTTGTTTGCCGAATTTCTCTCCAGGCATTCAATATGGCCACTTTCAGCTCAGCAATAGTGCTGAATTGCCTGTTATCGGCATAAACTTCACGTACAAGAATTCCCCACATGTTCTCCATGGGATTCAGGTCAGGTGAGCGCGCGGGCCAGTCCAAGACTTCCACTGAATTGCCCACAAACCACTTCTTTGTTGACCGACTCACATGGATCGCTGCATTATCTTGCTGAAAAACAAGCGGCGATTCTCGATTTTCAGCAAGAAAAGGCAGCAAACATGTGGAGAGTACTTCCTGGTATTCAGCACTGTTCATGCGTGTTGACGGAAATGCGAGAGGCAATGTTCCAATAGAGCTGAATGCTCCCCACACCATCAACGAACCACCACCAAAATTTCTTTTTGAAAAATATTGAGGCTCCTTTCTTAAATCCCGCCAATAATAATTCAAATCATCTGGGCCATCAAGATTGAATTTTTTCTCGTCCGAAAAAATCATCTAAAAGAAAAAAAAACAGTCATTAAAACCTACAAATTATTTTCGTTTTATTTATTATAAAATTACATGATGCCAATTGGTTGACATGTTTAATTTAGCGAATTCAAGCCTCTTCGCTTTGTGGTTAAGATTGAGGCAAGGAACTTTTTTCATTTTGGCTCGCTTCAAATATTCATTTCCGTTGATGGCTCTGAGTACTGTCCTCTTGGATGCAGTAAGTTTAAGCTCTGCCTTAATTTTTGCTGCACTTATAGTAGAATTTGAGGCAATTCGTCCAATGGAGCGCACTGTGGTCGCGGAAAGTACTTTTTTTCGACCAGGACTCTTTTTTTTTCCATAATTTTCTCGATCCTTCAAATAATTTTGTACAACGCACAGTGATCTTCCAAGGTCTTTGGCGATTTGTCTCATTCCAACTCCTTCAATAACCTTTCCGCCAATAAACCCTTTCTCGTAAGTAGTGAGACTCTTACCACGACCCATTTTCTCTTCAAAAACTGTTTAATAATTTAATTATTAAAATAAATCAAATTTTAATACAAACGGAACACTCACTTGACCAAACAATGCAAAAATTGCAACTGACCTTATCATTTTATCGCAGCAATATTTAGCTTTTTTTCTTTTTTGATATATTTAAAACTAACGGGACTTTGTTTACTCATTATATTAGAATTTATTTGTTGCATTCTCTCTATCGAACAATAAAATCCACAAGATCCAAGGATTAATCACTCAAATTGAGTTCCACAAAGAGAAAACAAACTGACCTTATCTTTTTGTCGCATACCTTAGTAGGAGGTTGTTAATAATTCTTATTAACTTTTGTTAAAATCACATAAAGAATTCATTGCAAGTGATTGCTAATAATTCTCATTAACTTTAGTAAAAAAAATGAATAATAATATTTTTGTATATAGTTGACGAGCGTCATGTTAATAGGAAATTGTAAAAGTCTAAAAATTTATCTGTAACATTTGTAATATAAATTAGTATTTTGGTTAGGCTTATTGGAGTCCCCTAAAGGTCTATGCCCATAAATTAAAAATTTAATAAAAGGACCTGTGTTGTTTTAGAGACAAATATAAGTTTGAATTGAATATCATACGATTTGTACTTTCGTGAATATTGGTGATTGGGGTTAATAACAGATTCACTATAAAATATAAAAGTAATTGTTAGTTTGTATGAAAGCACGGTTGCCACTTATGGTACTTTAGTACCAAAATTGGTCCTTTTTTTTTTTTTTTTTTCGTTTGGTACTCATTTTCAAAAACTGGTACATTTTAGACGACCCAATTTTATTGTGGATATTTCCAATTAATTTTTTTTATAAATGCAACTTTGCACTATTTTATATTTTGTTCATTTATAACACTATAAAAAACACAGAACGAGAAAACAAAAAGGTCCAAAAAAATTTTGGACCTTTTTTTACAGAAATGGTACCTTTTTAAACCAATTTTGGTACAGAAAAAAATTTTCAAGTGGCAACCGTGTATGAAAGTGACACTAACTGACCGCTTTTCTGTAGTTACCTGATGATATTATGAAATTTTGACCCTTTAATTTTTTAATAATTTGTTGACTTTTATTTTATATTTTTAGGAATTATAATATTAAATAATTTTACAAAAAAAAAATCAACAAAATAAAAAGTAAAATTAATAATTAAGAAAGTGTTTAAAAATAATATAATAATGTAGTATTAAATAGTATTATATAAATTTATTCTTCGCCGAAATTATAGATAATAACACTTTTGTTTAAAATCTCAATTTAAATATCTAAAATCATTTATTATGTCATAATTATTACAACCTATAGTCACTACTACAATTTTGGTTAATCATCACTTAACTTATCACAGTGACAAAAGTAATTAGACGCATTAACCCAAGATTCTCAACCAGTGAATAAAAAAATTATTAGTCATATAACAAGTGGCGAAAGCATCGGCCCTAAATAGAAATAAAAAACGAGAAGAAGATATTTGCTACAACAATTGAATTTACTCGAACCACGTATTAAAATTATAAATTTATAAAAATATATTGTTAGCATGCCTTTATATAAATTTTATTAAATTTATTACAAAAACAAAAATTATAAAATAAAATAAACTTAAATATCATCAAATTTTTAATAAGTTTATGTAGTATTTGTTTTACAAAAAAATAAAAAAAATTGTTTTGGTTTGTTTTCAAACCTCTTTTAACAGAAACAATTATAATATATCTCTCATAACATAATTTCAGGTAAATTTTAACAGAAACTGTATAAATTAATACGATGTTCTGTAAAAACAAATTATATACGGTCTTCTGTAAAAACAAATCGTATACGATATGCTGAAAGAAGAATGTTTAATCGTAACTGTGGACTGTGCAATAAAATTGAAATCTTTGTTTTTTTTCTTATTGTCAACGGTTTTAAGTTATTTTGAGGCAGATGACAGTGGCGTATCTACAGGGATTTAGGGGCCCCATTATAAGTTTATGTATTCATTATATTTATTTTTAATAAATTCTCAAAAGTGGACGAAATAACATTTTGTTGTTATTTATGTTATTTTGTTGGAATAACATAAATTTTGGTTTTTGAACAAGGTAGCATTTGTAATTTCAAGAAAATATTTAAAATTTCTTTGTGTTGACATTGTAACGACCTTTTCCGGCCCTTTCTATAGCTGGGGTATACTCAGCGAGTATACCAGGGTTCGTTATAAGAAATTAATTTAAAAGAAATAAACAGACACTTCTGTTTATAGCAGCGTTGATTGTTTACAAAAAAAAAACAATACAATACAAAGTTGTGGAAAGTTGTGTTGTGGAATGTTGTAAATGTTGTAATCAGGATTGATGTCAGTGGTGCGCAGGTTGCCATCATTAGAAACGTTGAGATCTGTAACAAGAGAAATTCCAAATAGCCTCTTAAAAAAAAACCATCTCTTAAGGAAGTGTAAAGTTGTTACCCATTTAATAAAATCCTTGTCAGCTAAAAGTCCCCTTTCCAATGCGAAACGTGGCCACGATTGTCTGCAATTGCCAAACGCTCGTAGATCCACACGCCTTCTAACAGTGTTGGTGACTCGTCATCCATTCTTTCATCAACTATGGCCAAATGGCAGCCTGGTCAACTAGTTAAATTACCCTACGCCAACAAAAGCAAAGCAGAAGGTAATTCAACCCCCATCACTTCACCCAAGCCAGTTTACCCATTTACATGGTGACCGTCAGCAATGGCCAAACGAAACAACATTTAGTAGTTTTTGTATATGTGAATGAAATATAATAAAATCCAAATAATTTTTTTGTTGACTTTTACTACGAGTATGTTCGACTATAGGTACAACTTATATTCATACTTCACATCTCAGCGGACTTCAATAAACAATAAATACACAATATAAGTTAGGTATTTACACTACCACTTAACGAACTTCCAAACCCGATATTTAAAGAAACAAGTTATCTATATTGACGTAAATAATAGTTAAAAAAGTTGATCAGAATAATTAATGTTATCAAAAACCATCATCGAATAGCAGAATCCTAGAAATTAAAAACGTGTCATGATATTAGTTGAAATTTGCATTATTTTTTATTTAATGTGTTAATATAAACAACAATACATAAATTAAATGTCTTTGGGTCTCTTACACTGTAAGTCAACTACTCGTTGTAGTTACTATGAAATATGCAATAAAATTTTTTATAATTACAGATATTCAAATACTGTTCCGTATAATTGAAACCCGTATTTTGTAATAAGCTTTTTCGATAATAATTAACATAAATTGAAAATTACAATGAATACGGAATTAAAAGGAATGATGAAAATGTTGGAAATGTCAAAATAAAACACTGAAATTTTTCTTTTTTTTCCAATTTTCAAATTCATGAAATTTTTGAATTTTGTTTGAATTTTTGTTTACATATGATTTTTGACATATGATTTCAATATTGGTTGGAATATCCAATGAAGGTTCACAATAGTTCGCTTATTGCATTGACAACACTTTTTTTACTGGCCGATGTGTTGCCCAGTATACTTATACTAGCCGATGTAGAAAAAATAGTGTTGCTTGTTTGCTTATATTTCAGCCAGTATAGGCCGAAATGTTGCTGTTTTCTTGTCATACTTGCGAGCCACCGAAAGCCTAATGTTTGTTTGTAAGATATTTGAGTTTATATATGTATATTTATATTTTTATATTTATATATGTATATTTATATAAATATATATAGGTTTATATATACATAAAGGATAGAGCCCTGAAATTATTTGCGAAAACTGACAGATTTACCAACACCGCGTTATCGAATCTCAGAATGGTTACAGGCTACCCGGGGAGGTATGCAGATTTATAGTCAATTATTGCTTAGTCTGATAAAGTGATAAATAATAATCCAGTCAAGGCGTAAAGAGAGGTTTTGAAGATATATCGAGTTAATAAAGAGTAAAAGTGGTCAAGTGCACTGGCTCAAATAGCTACAACATAATACACAATAATATATATCATGTATATTTATATATGTATGTATATTAGAGATGTATTAATATATTATGCATATATTATCTTTATGCATATATTAAATTATAAGAATTTAGAATATATTTAGTTAACTAAATGCATACATAGATATTAATATATATACCTAATCAATATATATATATATATACCAAATATACTTATATGTTTGGTTATATGTACATATATAACTAAATACATTCTTATTATTTAATTTATTTAATATATGCACATTTGTTTTTACTGTAATTGTTATTTTTATCAATAAATTATTTCCATGATTTTTTATTTCAAATAAATTGCATTCAAGAATCAACAATAATTTCATATACGATCATTAGAAGAGTTTCTTTGCGACTGCAATATTCGTTATATTACAAAATACGGTAAACGAAATGTTATTTTAGTTTATAAAAAAAATAAATAAATAAATTAATATTAAAAACTATTTACATTGCTTGGGTTATGTCGAACGTGTTTAAAATGCTTATTTTGATATTTTAATATATTCATTTGATGAAAGTAAAAGGCGTCGTTGTGGGTTAAAGAATTTCGCAAAAATTAATTGAAATCCAAACGGTAGTAAACAAGCAGGCCCCATTCGCAGTTGCGCGAAAGCTTGTCAAAGGAAAATGATTGATTAGGCGCGAAACTTGTTTACGAAAAAGAAGAAAAGAAGAAGTTTGAAGATTTTTTGCTGGAGTTGCGTCGGATCACAGCTGACAAATGACCATCGTAAAACGTTAGTAAAATTAAAATTAAAATGCAAATGAGTTGCATTGTTTTTTATTGTAAATTTAAGTGTGATGAAAAAAATTGTTTAATAAGTGCACTTTTAGTACCACCTATGGGCGTGCGGCACCTGCAGGTGCTGTTCCTCTTCACTTGCGCCGTCTTGACATTCCACCAGCGCGTGAGTTTATCAGTCGGCATTGTAGCGATGACAAATGCCAACACCACAAATCCAGACTTTCCAGTAAAGTATTTTTTGGTTCCAGTTTAAAAAGTGTGCAACTCAATTACATTTAAATAATTTGCAGGAATATGAGCTAAGCGAACGTGAAAAGTCTTATATGTTGGGCAGCATCTATTGGGGCTCAACCCTTACTCACCTATTGGGAGGCTATCTTTCCAGTCGGTATGGTGCTAAACTGCTTTTATTATGTAGTGTGTTGGGCACTTCGGTGCTAGGGCTGTGTTTGCCGGTTGCAATTGATAAAGTTTGTTGGCGTCTATTTTGTGTAATACGCATTCTGCAAGGACTTTTTCAAGGAGTTATGTGGCCATCATTGTATTCGCATCTAGCGAAATGGTGTCCTAAAAAAGAACGTAATCGTTTGGGCGGCATAGCGCAAACTGGCTTGGATATTGGAACTGCATTGGGATTTGCTGCAAGTGGTTTATTGGCAGCATCACCTTTAGGTTGGCCTAGCATGTTTTATGTACCGGGTTAGTTCAAACTGCAAAAAAAAATATTTATAAAAAATGTAACTTCTCTTTTAAGGTGTAATTGGAATTATTTGGTCTCTGTTGTGGATTATCTTTGGCGCTAGTAGCCCAGAAAAATCGTCTTTTATATCGCAGGCTGAGCTGCAACTTATACAGAGCTCACAAGAGACTCCAGTGCATAGTACAACAAAACGTAGTATACCATTTTGCGCTATAATCACTTCTGTGCCTTACATTGTGTTAGCTATTTGTAAAGTAAGCCAGGCCACCAGCTATCACACATTGATGCAACAAATTCCAACCTACCTACATGGCATCTTTAACTACGATATTAAGATCAATGCGCTCTTATCGGCACTTCCTTTCGTTTTTATGTGCGTAATGTCGTATGTGTGTCTCGTAGTTGCTGATATTTTGACACACAATGAACTGGTCAGTCTTACTGTTATAAGGAAGTCTATCAATTCATTTGCCTCCTGGGTACCTGCTGTTTCATTTATAGCACTCGCTTATATGGATGCGGAAAACGTTGTTGGCAGCATAATTTGCTTAGTGATTTGTGTGGCTTCTATTTCAGCTCAAGCTATTGGTAGTTCTTTAAATCACATCGATTTGTCGCCCAATTACGCTGGATTTCTGTTTGGTCTTACAACCACGCTAATGAGTATTGCGGGCGTTTTATCCCCAGTAGCCATCAGTTTTGTTGTGACAGATGAGGTATGATTCCATTCAATCAATGTTAAAAATATATATAAATAATAATTTCGAATTTAGAGTGATCGCGAACAGTGGCGAATCGTTTTTATTGCAATTGCATTAATTTTATTTTTTGGAAATTTACTTTACATAATTTTTGGCCAGATGACAGTGCAGCCATGGAATGATCCCATTACTAAATCAACCGAGCAACAACAACAACAGGGCCCGAGTGAACACACAACAAAACTTTAGAATCTTTGTAATGTATGTAAGTCCATAATAAAAATAAATGTTTTTTCTATGATGATTTAAAATTAATAATATAAATTAAAATATTATTGAAATACTATTGAATATTGAATAAAAAATATAAAAAATATTAATTTCTACAGATTATTATTTGCTAATACCTATGTAACCGTTATATTAAATTTTAACGGAAATATTTAATAACTCTTAAGTAACACTTAACACTTACACTTATATATATATATATATACAATATTACTACATTTAATTGCAATTCGGTGATATATAGGTCAAATATAATTATTAAATAAGCACGTAATATAATAAATCTTCAGTTTTTATGAATTATTTTTTCTTAATATTTAACACAGAAGTGTGAAATTTGAGCAATTTTAATACATTGTAGCAAAATTTTTTCCAAATAAATAGTTTCAGTTTTGCACATAAAAATTATGATTTATTTTTCGAACAACTATTCGTGATTTGCATACAATGTATATAAATATATATTATATATATTAAAAACATATAAATTATCAACATTTTTATTAAAGTAATCATAATAGTAACAAAAAAGCAAAAGTTAATTTATTATTATTAAAAATTGCATATAGAATGAAATATAGTACTCACCACGTCACTGGTGAGAATTATGCAGTTCCATAGGCGCGTAGTAGTTAAAAATGCCATTATGTCCCTTGGAGTGATGTTGCATATTTCCGTTATAAGCAAAACTATCACAGTAACACAATGTGTGTTCTGCTGCTTCCTCTTGTTCGTGACTAAGTCCCTTGTAATACCTAGATTCGATAGATGTTTTTTGATTTCGCAATGTCCAGTGAGAAACAAGTCGGATTCTGTTTAGTATTAGTAGCTCCCTAGTTCTGGCTTTTGATCGATTCAAAAATTGCATATATTATGTCGGAAAAGCAATGAGAAGAGTTTGAGAATAAATCTATTAAAAAAAGTGAAATAAATACGAATATAAATAGAATTAATATTTTTTCTTTTACAATAAATTTAATCATTTAATAATGAATAAGATGATAATGATGAAGTGATAAACAATAATCCAGTCAAGGTGTAAAGAGGGGTTTTAAAAATACCTCGAGTTAAGAAAGAGTAAAAGTGCTGAAATGCACTGGCTCAAATAGAAATAAATAATAATAATAAAGTACTTGTGTCCTGCAATAATTCGAATAACGAAGTTTCAGTAATAATAGAATAAAATCGTTTCGTCAATAATCTACCAATTTCCAACTGATTATAAAGTTTATTTGCGATAAAAAATATACTAATGCTCCTTAGCAAAATTAACATTGCAAGCCTAACTGACGGTTGGACGATTGTGGTGCCCCTATACCTTATAAGAGGACCTCATTGCGCCTTTCTGTGAGTAACACCTCGACATCATACATCTTTTTATTCACATTCCTCTCTCTTTTTGTTAAGAGAGATTATATTGAGATTAAATTGTGCTTATAGCCCACTAAAAATATAAAACTTTAAATCATTTTGTATAATATAATATAAATATAAATATAAATATAAATAATAGAACATTATTGTTAATATTGCTTTAATTCCAATAAGTACTTCAAATCTTAAAAGCTAATTTTATTTTCTCTTTAGCTAATGCTTTGGAAAAGTTAAATATCACTATAAATAAAAATGAAATTATTAAGAAAATAACTGGTTTTAACTGATTTACAGTATAAATTGAATCTTTCTGTTTAGTCGTAGTGGAAGACGTATCGCGCATTTTTTTCAACCACTGTGCATCTTATCATCTTCAAGATCTTCGATTGTTGTATTGGTAAGTTTTCAACATTTGATGGTATCTTGATTTCACATATTGAATCGCTGTACCTCCTTATAGGTTTTATTAACAATTAATATATAATCGCTCAAAAGTTCTTTTAGACCTTTGACCTGTGAGAGTATTTGTGTTTCCTTTGCTAGTAGTGGCTACACAAATGTTTTTAAAAATAGTGCTGGTAATGTAATATAATTTTTCTACTCGAAAAAAAAAAAGTTGAACACTGAACTTTCTTAAGTGAACAATATAGATAGACTGTCTTTGTTTTGGAAAAATTTCTTACAACCGAATACTAAATTACAATTAAATCTTATGTACTAGTGTTATGGGTTACCAATTAAATTGCTTATGTCTAATTGGTTAATTGCATGTATGTACAGAATAGATTTAAACACATCAGGTGATACGATAACGACGAAGTGATAACTTTCAAATGGTGCCTGTCAAAATTTTATAACATTTCAACGATTACTCATTGAGCTATGTTACAGCAGTTTTAGTGACGCTACTTTTTATATATTCAAAACAATAGACTCAAAGCAATTTCGTGTCTTGATTTATAATTGCTTTTTGATGGCAGAAAAAAAAAACGTAACAGCAAAAACTTGGCTTGATAAGTGTAACCCGGATAACTAAAACGCCGATGATGAAAACGCGTTGGTGGCCCAAAAGAGGTGGAGACATCAAAATACATCAAAAAAGCCTACAAAATTTTTGACGGCTGACCAAAAGGAAAACAACGTGTCCATGATTCTGAGACATCTGTGTACCTCTTGAAGTGAACTGAGGAGAACTTTTTGCTTCAGTATGTAACTAGGACTTGTCACAAGTCCTTAGCTACCATGGCCAAATTGCACGAAAATCAAATACACTTCAAATTGCATCCACCGCATTCACCAAATTTAGCCTCCATCGATTGCTGTCTGTTCACAAACCTCAAAAAATTGTTCTAAGAAAAAAATCATCGCCAAAATTGAGGCGTATTTCCAGGTCAAAGGTAAATCGTTTTACAAGGGAGGTATTGAAATAGTAGAGGAGCGCTGGAATGATAGTATTGCTATTGCTCTTGTTGATAAATATATTTGAATTTTGCGAAAAAGGTACAGACTTATAAATCGAAGTGTTATAACTGACTTATGATACTCGTAAATAGAAAAATAAAAATATGTGAAAATATATTAAATATATATAAAAGTTCTTATAAAGGGTCATATTGCTTGGAATAATGTACTATTTTTATTTTAACTATTTTAGATCAGTATTATCGTAATAATATTTATATAGCACTTATGACATAATATTCTCCCATTCAATCTCATTTTCTTAGTGTAGAATTAAGATAGAGTTAAGATCACTATTCTATATAAACGTAAATATAATAAATTGAGTTCGTTCCGAACCGTAGAACAAGAATGGTTTTTCATGTTGCTCGAAGATATATGTATATCATTAAGGTATTTTGTGAAATGTGTGACGCTATAGGTCTTATGCCAATATTAACTACGACCCTATTCTTCAGCCAAAAAAAACCTTTTTGTTTATGAAAAATTTATTTAGTTTTTGGTATGTATGTCTGAGTGTACAATGTTTTGAATATTTTTATTTAATTGTAATTAAATAAATAATTTATACTTGTTGCATGATAGTATATGAAATTACATTACTATATACATATGTATGTATATATTTTTTTTTGTTTTTTTTTTATTTAGTTTTGTTTAATAAATTGCATTAGTTTAAGAAATTCTTAGAGAGTTTCTTCTATATAATGATAAAATAATATGATTAAGTTTTTAATTTGTGCATAGGGTGATATTAACTGTTTATAAAAAAGCACAACATCAATTAGACTCATAATTATATTAATTGTGACGCTAGTAATGATAATTGAATAGTAATGCTTGTAATAGATCGTATATAATTAACAATAATTGTTATTAATAATACAATAACAATAGTTTCTAAATAATAATAGTTATGAATAGTGAATATTTATGAATTGTTACACATTAAATAATTTTATGTTATTTTATGTATGACATTGTGTTTTTAACAGCATTTATAAT
Organism: Teleopsis dalmanni; assembly: GCF_002237135.1. Classification (NCBI taxonomy): domain Eukaryota; kingdom Metazoa; phylum Arthropoda; class Insecta; order Diptera; family Diopsidae; genus Teleopsis; species Teleopsis dalmanni. The sequence continues at coordinate 91,649,517 of NC_051847.1, read as the reverse complement.
TATATTGGTACTTTCTGTACTCATCATTCCGAAGAAAACTTTTTATGGACTTGTGCTTTTTTTCTATCATGAGATTTTACTGATACATTGCATTACTATTCTTTTTACTTTGTAATTTGCATAGTAGTTTAAATTAAGTTTTCCTGTTTAGTGGTTTGTCAAACACTAGTTCATGTCGAGTATAGCCAGTATACTATATATATGGGGAAAAGTTTGGTATGCGAAAGCACACAATGATATTGATTTATCTCATTCCTTTTCTCTTGTAAAATATAGAAGATATTTCTTAATTGCTTTTAACAGTTCCAATCGTTTCATAGTGGTGAGGTTTGTTTTATATCTAGTAGTACTGTTTTTCACGTGAATAAATCGTTCACACATTCTGGTCCTCCATATATCCACGTTTTGGTTTTAAATATCTTAATTTTTCGTCTTTAATTTATAATTTTGGTATATGCTATAAAAGATAATGAATATCCATGGATAACTTAAACACCAAACTGAATTTAATTTTAAATTTATGCACTCAATAATGAAAATACAAAACAAAATCTAAACATGATGTATTTTACAATATGAGGCTAATATAAATCTCTTATAATATAGGGAAGTACATACATACATAGGAGTATAGACAATTAATCGGCTTAGATTTGGATATAATTGTCTCACAAACTAATAATTTAAATTTATTTTATTCTATGAAAAAGTTTTTATTTATGAATGTTTGCTCCAAAATTAAACTTTACAGTAGATATATTAGAAAATATAATTATGCTATATCAAATTTTATTTAGGTAATATATGCAATTAATATAATTATTCGATAATAAAGCCGGCGGTAGTGCTCCCAAACGACAACGAACTCAGCAATCTGCTAGAAAAGTGTTGGCTTCTGTATTTTGGGATTCATATTATTGGATTGATTGAATAAGGAAAGCAAGAAAAAACTGCCACACTTGTTAAAGAAAAAAATGTTATTTTTGGAGGATAATGCATCCGCTCACACGTCTATGCAAACCATAGCAAAATTAAATGAATTACGGTACGAATTGCTTCCTCACCGTATGCTTTCACAGTATTTTCCAGATTTGTCTTCCAGTGACTATTAAAAAGAGATTTGCATCAAATGATGAAGTGGAATGGAAAACTGAGGTATATTTTAGAGGACTTGGTAAATCGTGTTATTTAAAACGTAATCCAACTGTTGAAAGTTTGTTGGACTCTGTGTATCGAGCTAAAGGAAGACTATATTGAAGCATATAATACAATTTTCCAAAAAAAAGGAGGTTTTTATTACTTAGGCCGGGTATCTATCAATTTACTTAATATTAACTGAGTAAATATATAATATATATTTGCATTGCCATGTTAATAAATTTCAATTAAGGACATACGAATTAGAATGGGTAACTTCCTTTATTATCTAAACAGTTAAACACAGGAGAATACTAGTAAAATTTGTACCATTAACAGTTGGAACTTTTACAGTTTTGACAACTTTTACAGATTAGGCAGAAGTTGCTCATAATCCTTGACTGGATTATTGTTTATCACTTCATCAGACTAAGCAATAATTGACCTCAGATCTGCATACCTCCCCGAGGAGCCTGTAACCACTCTGAGATTTGATAACGCGGTGTTGGTAAGTCTGTCAGTTTTCGAAAATAATTTCAGGGCTCTATGCTTCATGTATTTTTTGATGGGATCAATCTTAATGTCCCTCAGGATGTCATTCGTCCTAATGTACCATGGCACTTTGAAAAGTCTTCTCAGAGCCTGGCTTTGTGCAATTTCTAGCTGGTGAATAGTAGTGTTTGAAGCTTTGCTAAACGCTACACAACCATATATAAGTGACGGACGAATTATTTGGTATTATAGCAGTTTCCTGCTTTTAGCATTGAGATTTTCATTTCTGAATAGCGGTTGGAGGTGATGAACTTTTAAACAGCAACCATTAGTTTTTACAAATATAGTTTCTGGACAACGATCGATTGGAAACCTATCAATTGAATGTTATTAATTTTGGCACAAAGTCTATATAATTTTAGCCCTGTAAAATTAATTTCACAAAAACAACTTTCTGGTGAACTTAAGTAAACAAACACTGAAGCAAATCGATTAGATGATTATGGAGTAGTCAATCGGACCGATAAGAGACTATCCGGTGAACACGAAAGAGTGGATTTCATAGAGCGTGTAATGTAAGAATGACTCTTAGTGAAAGAAATTCACTTTTATACATAGTTAGTATGTAGATTGAGTCGTTATAATAAATTTCAGAGTTAAGGAAACTCGTAGTAAAACACGGGCACATATTTTGTTGTAAATAAAAATCGAGTTATGATAAATTAATGAAATTTTTTGAAATTGTTTGAAATTATTTAACAGTACAATTTTCATAATTTATAGCATTTTGAGAACACGGCAAAACAAATAACAATTTAATTACTTAAATATGGATTCAAAATAAATTGTTTGGCTTTGACTTCATAATTTTTCTAAGCAATGCCGCAGTGTTCAGTGCAATTCATTATCGACTGATTTAAACGTGTTTTCACATCTGCAACCTGAAGCTTTGTGTGTTAATCGAGTAACCGATTGGACAAGTTTCGGTCTCTATCAGTCTCTAACAGTTTTCAATATACCGACTCGTCTGTTGGCCCTAACAATGTGCGAACCTCAACAGGTAACTCATTTTTTATTAAATTATATAACTGCTTTTTTCTGTTAAAACTTATAAATATTAATAATTTGAATGCAACAAAGTCGAGAAATGTAGGTATTTGCATTTGTGAATTTTTTTCAAATGTGGCACGTGAAATTTCACATAAAATCGATGTTTGGAGCTTACAAATGAACAAAAATATTTGATTAATTATTTGCTTTTTATTGAAAATTAATTCAAATTCACTAAAATTAAATAGTGAACAATGCGATGAAAACTTACGTGCTTTAATAAATATTTTTCTGTTTATTCATATTGTTTTAAATCGATGACATTTTTCTTATTTTAGTCTAAAGTTTCAATTGTTAAATTAAACTCTTTATATATCAAATAATTTACCACTATTTTATTTCACAAAAGAGCCAGCAGGTTCTACTTGAGATACATTATTTATTTATTTTTTTTTTTTGTTTCTAACAAAAACGAAAATGACTTGCTATACTTCCAACTGTTAAGTAGCGATCTACCCAACAGGTACGTATAAATCAAAAATTATAAATGCAAGAAATATATAGCTATCATATCTACTCTCAACTATCTTTTGCTCGATTCAAAGTCGAAGTCAAATAGAAATAGAAATAGAAAAATGAGAATTGCTATAAAATTGATTTTATCATTAGGTTTACGCGTAAGAAACTATAGTTGAATCAATAGATGCTGAAAAAAAGTTTGGGGTTCACATCAGCAACGAACCGTGATCATAGGCACCGTGGATGTCTCGAATTTTAAAATACCGCTAACATAAAATTCAGTTACGTTAACATCTTCGTGCCGAACAGTTCACCCATTGCCATCCCATAAAACTATAAGATTTGTTCATAATGAGTTGTTAAATTAATTACGTGTAGTTATAAAATTATATAAAAACGGTTGGCATTTATTAGTATCTGAATGAATAGCAATCATATTTTAGTGCCTTTTTAAAACACTTTAAATCATAATAATTATTATAAATTTATTAAAAAATTAAGTGACGTCGACGGAATGAAGTTTTTCTCAATTTTGGGAGCCAGAGGCTCATTTACATTGAATGAAATCACGGCAAATGAAAAACAAAAAGTGAAACCTCCATCTCACACAGGTTTGTAAGCGTGTAAACTATGTGAATTCAATTATTTAATAATTAAATAATGACAAAAATATGAAAAATCCATTAATATAATTTGCAATATCAGCCAATAAATATTTGTATAATTTTTAATATTCTTCGACACAAAAAAGTTAACGGAGTGGTTAAGTAGATTTGTGAGTCGACCGGTTGTTATAGCTCGTAAAAATAAATAAGGTGCTTTATCAAACCCAACAATACCAATAAAAAATAATAAATAAATAAAGAATTGAAAGAGATTTAAAGTAAAGTAAATAAGAGTCACAAATTGCTAATACCTAGACAACTTTAAATAACTGAAGTGTTTCTTAATATGCGACAATGACCCCCGAGGTCTGTTTTCTGCCACAAATAGAAAAAGCATAGGTTTCATTAAAAATTCTTTTCTTTGATTTTTATAATTAAATAAATGAAAAAAAAACATTATTGGGAATAAAGCTGTTTTCTAACTAAAGTATTGGAATATCGCAACTGTTTCTTAAAAGAAAAAATGACATTCCTCTTTGATGACATCTTTAAACAGCTAATGAAAAATAATTTATTAATATTACTTAAGAGTAACTACAGATACTGAAAGTAACAAAGCAAAGTAACAAAACTCCAGAAAAATGTTTGAACATAGAAGTCAAGTACGGCTTTTGGGTCAGTTGGTTAAGGAGCGCTGACTCTGAGCTTCAAATTTGGCAGGACGCGAGTTCGATTCCTGGTACTTCCAGTGTTAATAAATTACTTACGAATAATTAAATACAAAAATTATTTCCAAGATCACTGATGATGGGTATTTGGCAATACTCGAAACAGCTGTATAGTCAGCAAAAAATTCAATTAATTAAAATAATATAAAATGAATTTATGTTGTTATAGTTCACTACTGTTCGAAAAACCTCTTTTTATACTTAATTTACTTATCTTTAAAGTTATGTTTTATTCTTTGATACCAATTATATTGTACTAGAAAATATGTGGAATATATAGAAATAGTTTGCATGAGGCTATTTGGTAAATTGCTAAGACAATCATTGCTAAGTGGTAAATTTGGTAAATTGCTAAGTGTTATCATGAATATCATGAATCATGAATAGTGTTGATCACTTATTTGTTGAATTAAACCGTTATTTCAACATCAAAAAATTTATTCATAAATATGCACCAACATTCCCGGGTTGCTGTATATATAAAAACCCCAAACAACATGGAACAGTTAAAGAAAATATATAATTTATGTGTACATATATAATTTATATGTAACATATGCAATTTATATGTAACATACATAATTTACATAAAACATGTACTTATAGATCATTGAAATTAAACTTTTTTCTATGTAGGTATTCTGGTGAATATAGTATATAGAGATTATCAAAATCGAATATTGTGCTTATTGGCTAGAACTCAAGGCACATTATTTTAAAATGAAAAACAGGGTCGAGTATATGTTTTTCAACTTAAAGGGATATGCTATGAAAAGAATTGAAGAATTTTTACATACCACGACTTATGAATTTAACATAGATGGCATAACGCATTGCATCAAGATAAATGATTTTAAAGTTCGGGTACATTTATTACACGTAAATGGACTTATCTCAATGCCTAAAAATGATATATGCTTTTACTGATCAAAATACTATTTAGAAACGCTTTATAAAAGTTATTCTAACTTTAAGTATACACACAATAAAACTAAACTTCTAAATAGTTTCCATGCTCTCAATCATATGTCAATCATGAATTTCCATGCTCAAAAAAAGTCTCCATCAATGTTATTGGTAGATATATTATTAATTAATGAAAAATACGACAAAAAATTCAAATATGATCCCAAAGAGAAATCAACTGAACAACTGGAAAACAGTATTAAACGATCGAGAAGAATCGAGAAGCAATTAAATTTAAATGCAAAGATTCGATTAGCACCCGATTAGGACAATGAAACATTGCGTACGGTTAATTCTTAAATTCTCAACAATTTTAAAACGTACGTCTGTTAAAATATAGGGAAATGTGGACAAATGGGTTAATTACCCCAAATGGATCCAGTAGTGTAAAATACGGCGGATGTACGGCGGATGACCCATCAACTCGACGTTTTGGCCGGTCAAAAAGGCACTAGTTTGAGCCGATGTGTGAGATCTCGCGTTGTCATAGTGAACAATGATTCGTCTTCTCTTGTTCGTTTTTCGAATTTCTCCGAAGACTTTAGACAAACAAATTGTGGTGTACCACTCAGAAGTGACCGTCTTTCGTTGCCACTTGACCAGTTTTGCCGAAGAAATAGGCGACTATTTGCTTCGAAGTGCTTCTTCCACGAACAACTTTCGTTGGATTTGGCTCGTCTTCGAAGACCCACATGGTCTATTGTTGTTTTGTTTGGGGCTCATACGCATAGATCCATGATTCGTCACCTGTGATGGTCTTATAAACGTCTTTTGAAGCACCGCGACATTTTTTTGCATCAAGCGACACGAGCCTTTTTTTGAGCGATTGTCAAATTGTGTGGGATCCAACGAAACCACACCTTTTTTACGGCTAGGTGTTCATGCAATATCGAATGTATGCTGGTGTGAAAAATGCCCAAGGATGCCTCTATCTCACGGTATGTCACATGACGATCTTGCATTATCAGTTCACGCACGACAACAATGTTCTCTGGGACAACGGCAGTTTTTGGACGACCTTCACCAAATTCGTCGTTGAGCGAGCGTCGGCCACGATTGAATTCATTAAAGCAGTTTTTCACAGTGCTATGGGATGGTGCTTCATCGCCATACAAAGATTTAAGTTCATCAATGCATTCTTGTCGTTGTGAAAAATGATCGCACGAAAATGTTCACGTGCTAATTCCATATTTTGGCGTAGATGAATTCTTCAAGTCTCCGTAAATAAATCAATTTACTATTAAATGACAACACGTTCTGAGTGATGTTATGCTAAAAAATGTCAACCTTTCCAATGGAGATGTCAGATTGCATCTGGCAACACTTAGTGTTGCCTAGGCCAGAAATACATATAACAGCCCTCGTACGTAGAAAATCTTAAATAAAAATAGACTATCATAAGCAGTAACTGAGTTGAGTTGTAATCCATAAGTTTATAGAAAAACGCTCTAAAGTTGATTAATTAATATCTGTATCAACTGTTTTCTTAATATAGCCTAAACATTCATCGTAATAAATTATTTAATAAGATATAGGGACATATTATCTCATGGTAAAGAACTAATTAAATTTTGGCTTAAGAATCATTTAGCTTTATGATTTTATACCAATACCAATACAAAGCTTAGTATGTTTAGTTGCCAATGTAGCCTTTAATTGCTATGAAGATACTTTAGCAATCAATGCCTATCTTATGGAATGTAAAGTAATAAGTAACGATTTTCCTTACACCCTCACTTATTCAGAACGCGAACAGGTCAGACATTTTATCACAGCACTCCCAGTATATGTATTTGGTCCACTGATGGATTAAGATTAGAAAACGTGCTGACAACCATGGATCCAAATTCAGTCCATTCGCTACAATGAACGTTTTTTTTAGAGATTTTCAGATAGTAATATATATCATAGGCAGCTGTATACTTACAAAAACTATAAGTTCTGTTTCACAAAAATAATAAAGCACAATATATAATTATTGTATATAATTTTGATATTTTTTTAAGTTTAGTTAATTAATCTAATTTCGTACGTTTTTTTTTAATCAAAGTAATTTAAAACACGGAATGTATTGAGCATAAAAACTGCTCATAAAAGATAATTATTCTATGAATTATTTTTAAATTATTATTTTTTTTGAAATTACTACAGTAAAGTTCTATTACTAAAAATAATACTAAAAGTAAAACTAACATAATTGGCTTAAGTTTAATTTGCATATAAATAATATCAGTGAACTGGAAAAGTGTATTAATAAAGAATACTAAATTATTTTATATTTTTAATAAAATATATATTCAATATCTTACAGAAGCTACGGGATTTGGGATAAGGCATTTGCAATGCTTTCTACTCTTTGGCGCTTTGTCTGTCGGCTACGCCTTACGTGTGAATCTCTCAGTAGCAATTGTTGCTATGACGGATAAAAATGCCACCAATCCTGATTTTATGGTAACCTTTAAATAAAATTAATAGATATAATTAATATTATTAAACAATATATTAAATTTTTAGGAATACGATTGGTCAGAAAAAACGAAATCACTTCTACTGAGTAGCTTCTTTTGGGGCTATATTTGTACACAGATACCAGCGGGTCAATTAGCACGGAAATTTGGCGCAAAAGTAATGCTACTGTGGGGTTTGTTGCTTGCGTCAGTATTAACGGTTCTAACACCTTTGATCACTCATATTGGTAATTGGCAGCTTTTATTTTTTATGCGTGTTCTGCAAGGACTAAGTCAAGGAGTAGTGTATCCTTCAGTTCATACAATTCTCTCAAAATGGTCACCACCCGAGGAGCGTGGACAATTAAGCACATATTGTTATTCAGGCACACAATTCGGTACAGTAGTGATGTTGGCTATTAGTGGTTATCTAGCTTCATCATTTTTGGGTTGGCCAAGTATATTTTATGTATCTGGTGGTATTGGCATATTATGGGTTGTTGCATGGAAAGTATGGGGTGCAAATTCACCAAGCGAGTACGAGTCTATATCTGTAGAGGAAAAAAAATTCATTCAAACATCATTAGATGCGGATAGCAATTCTAAAGAAAACGCTAAGCCTACAAAGATACCATGGGCTAAATTTTTCACATCAGTGCCGTTTTTAGTGTTGATATTAGTGCACAGTACGCAAAATTGGGGTTTCTGGACTTTGTTGACTCAAATACCTTCGTATATGAAAAATATACTCGGTATGGACATCAAGAGTAATGCGCTGTTATCTGCTTTACCTTACACAGTCATGTTGCTGCTAAGCTTTGTGTTCTCTAGCATTTCTGCACTGTTAAATAAAAAGAAATACTTGAAGAGATCTGTGAGTCGTAAATTGTTTAACACAATTGGTCACTGGATACCAATGATATCCTTAGTAGCATTTGGATACGTAGGACCTGACAAACTTGGATTAGCAATTTTTCTATTAACAATCACTGTGGGCATTAATTCGGCTACATATCTGGGCTATCAGGTTAATCACATCGATTTATCGCCTAACTATGCTGGTGTATTAATGGGCATCACCAATTGTATATCCAATATTGTTAGTTTAAAGGCACCACTAGTCGTTGGTTTTATTGTTACAAATGAGGTGAAATAATTAAATTATATTAGGAGTGAAATTTTAATAATTTTTTTATTTTAGAAAAGTGCTGAACAGTGGCGTATTATATTTTTTATTGCTGCATTTTTTTACTTAATTGGAAATTTATTGTTCATAATTTTCGGCAGAACAAGCGTGCAACCATGGAATAATCCCACAGAGACCCCAAAGCAAAATAATTCAACCCCTGCTGAATAAAAGTTTTGACAATAAAAAATAATACTCCGAATTTCAATATCGCCGTAAGCTAGTCTAAGAAGTAAAAACTATTAATTTTTTAACAAATAATTATTGTGATTTAGCTGTAATTTAGAATAAATAAGTAATTAACAAAATAAAATTTCAGAAACATAAAATCTTGTATAAAATTTCCAATTAATGACAAATCCTTTTAACGTTCAATAATAAATAATGACATTAATTTTCATAATTTTTTTATGACTGACAAGTTTTAATTGCAATTCAAGATAATTTTATTTATGTAGATTAAAATATTAACGTTAACCGAATTATATTGGTTATATATAAAAATAATTTAGTTTACTTAAAATATATAGTCCGTACTGCTTCGGAGTATTCCACTCAACCCGTTCAAGTATAATCGAATTCTAACATTTGGATCGAACGCTTTAAATATACCAAAATGTTGCATTTGATCTTTCAGTTAATCGAATAGTAAACCTGTTATAATACATAACAGAATTACTCGAAGGGAATATAGTGTTCGAAAATATTTGGGTTCGAACCAAATGCATATTTAGACGTCAAAATGTTTAAACTTTCGAAGAGTTCATATATTGTATTTAAATAACTAGTTTTATAAAATCTAATCTATTTCAGTTTATACTGCATTTTTATATCGTATCCTTGAGTTACTTGATCTATAAGAGCTAAAATAAACAATATATAACAGTTTAAGTAAATCAGGACAAAATACTGCAAAAGTACATAAATATATCGGTTAAAGTTGTAATTATTATTAAAGTTAATTTTATTTATTAATAATATATTTATATACTAAAATTATTATAAGCTTTAAGAAGAAAGTAATGCCTAGAGGGGACGCGATCAACACTGGCGCTCAAAGAGATCAAGGCTTTCTGTTTCGATCCATCTAAAAGAGAAACTTGCTGAGTAACTACACACAGTTATAAACAAATAAGATGGTTACCAAATTAACCTATACCAATTAGCCTATTAGCCTGAACTTAGGTTAGTGAAGGTGCTAGTTGACACCAGCTTGAATAAAAAAATAAATAAAAAATAGAAAAAAAAACTTATATGAAAAAATAAAACTCATAATGAAGTCTATAACTACAATATAATTATAATAACCGAAATCACTATTTTGAAAATAATGATTTTAAATTTTTTCGGACCGGAATCGTTACCGATTCGATCATGTATCAATATCAATAAGTAAACATTGATTTTTTATGCTGGCAACTCTAAACCAAAATATCTTTTCAGTACAAAGATATATATGTATGTAATTTATCTTTACTTGCGATTTTTTAAAGTTAATTTATAAATCAGTTAATATTCATAAAACTAATCTACTATGTAATCATAAGTATATGTATATAATTATTGAATATTGTTTTGATAATAACTTTTCCTTGTAAGTTAAATGAATTACCAAGCACCAAAAAGTCAGATATAATATCTAATAATGAAGGGAAAAATTAAAAAAAAAATGTTTAATAATATAGGATAAATTTAAAAATATGGTTCTATGTATGTTTATAGGATAAATTTAAACATATGTTTAAATATTGCTAACTATTTTTAAATTGGGAATTTTTTTTTATTTAAACTAAGACTTTTTAATTTTTGATATAAGTGCAATGATAATATTTTTTAGGATAATTTCACCTTGTAGTCGTAGAATCTCAATAGGTAAGTAATTAACTTTCAAATCGTTTTTAGATTGTTTATATAGAATATCTAATCTATTTGAGTTTATTTTAACTTTATTTTATTTTATTAGTTATTTTATTTATTTATTTTATTTCAACTTTTATGTACACACTTCGGACTTTTATGACCGATGTAGCGTGCGATTCAAATTATTATATAGAATTTAGTTTGCGAAATAGCTTTGATGAACCGATTTTACTGGGTTATTCATTTCATATTTCCAAAAATAAAGGTAATTAGAACATTATTGTGATTAAGATTTTGATATTTATATTTTTTAGCTTCAAATGCACTAGTCAAATATCTTACTTGGGAGATTTTACAGTACTGGATCACTGTGAACTAATTTTCGATTATTTGTAGGTATATAGTTAGGAATAGTTTCACAATTACTTTGTATACGTTTGTTTTCAAAACGATATGATTTCAAGATTGTTCTCCTGATCACGATCAATCGTTTAAACTTACAAAAAAGTTATTTGTTCAATAAACATCATTGATGGCTAATTTATATCGCCAAAATATATACTTACACATCCGTTAAATTTTTCACGCAGCAAAATCTAAAGAGTGTTGTATAGGTTAAAGTAGAGTTTTGTTAAACCCACATATCTACCACGTCCATATCATCAATTAGTAAACATATAGCGCCAGAATTGGTGGTTTGTATTCTACCTTTGTAATTTTTATGTGCGGTACTATCATATCTCTAGATCAATGATATCTTAAATGGTAGTTTTGTTTGGCATATATCAGAGAAACAATATAGACAAGTTGATATTCAGTATCAACGATATATATAACTTTTTATATACAAGTAGAAGTCAATATTGCTGGTCCATTAGTCGGACCAGTGTTTCTAGCATTCATTTGCGCTTTTAAACCTTCCATTTTAATACGATGAAGCTTTGTTGGCTATCGTTACCATGCATGACACGGTTTATATGTTAGAACAGTTAAACCTGTTATAGTTTGAAGTACATTTTCACTCAAAAATATTTCCAAAAATTATATTACAAGAGAATGATAAAATATTGTTCCTCACATTTCAATAAACATTAACATTTTTTTAAATTACCAAATAAAACATAATATAAATTGGGATTTTAATAGTAAACCTAAAAATACGTGTAATTATGTTCTGGAATAAGAACCTATTAGTTTGAGAATAGAACTTGAAATTAATTAAAAATCCTAAGATGAGTTGATACTTTTGAAAATCAGGAACGTATTCAGATACTCATTTTTAAGCTTTTTAAAAACAAATCAAAATTCAAAAAAAAAATATTATGGAAAAAAGTCCATTATATCTAGTAGTAAAGGATTTGAAATATTTTAGTGGATTTTGAACCCTAATAACCGCTTTTGAGTATACCACTGTTAAGGTTATTAAAATCGTATTACGGAATATCTCAAGGAGCTGTAGTATTCTGTATTGTAAAATTTTAAAATAGGTGATTGTGTAGAGTACTAAGAAGAATCAAAATAATGCAATGTTATCCTAAAATAAATCCACTCTCTTTTTATATCTAGAGACGTTGCAAAAGCTAGAAATATGATAAATACACACTTTTATTTAACTGATATAAGGAAGAAAACTAAGTTCGATATTCTTTACACAGTCATAAAAATAATTCGATTGTGCTGAGGAAAAAACTTAACAAATCAATAGCGGTGGAAATAAGTCCTCAGAAAATATTTGGAGAAGCTATCATATAGAAAGCAAACTATTAAAAATTTACCCCCAATAAGTATAGTTGGGTGTTTCCAACTAAAATTTTTCCGGCAAAAGTAAATAGAGCTTCCGAACGGATTCGATAAGTAAATCCTGAAGATGTAAGATCTATTTGGCGTCCAAGGCAGACATCTAAAGATAGTGTTTTAAGGAGTACTAGAAGAAGTGGAAAATGATGAACGTAATAAGAAAAGGAACACACAACCGATTAAAATGGAAGAGATTTCACGAGCCCCATCCCATACTTTTAAAACAATAAATGGTTTGATGAGGAAGTTTTTCATAACTTCGAATAAGAATTGAAAATTCAAAGAAGTGACTACCAGTAAAGGGTTAAAAGTATATAATTTAAAGATAATTTAAAGACTTATACCAGTGTCAATTATCAAATTAATTAACATTTTTGGCGAGCTTTTGTGTTCATTATTATCAATTTTCACATATTGTTAAAATATTTGACAAAACAATTTAAAGTGGTTATTACATGTGGTATGAGGAACAATCGTATATAATATTGGAGAGGTAAATACGAATACACATTCCTTAAATAAATGTTTATTTAAAAACAAATCATAATTCAAGACATTGATTGTATTTTTAATTAATTTTTATAAATTTCTTTAATATTTGATTTTTTCGACTTAATATTTTAGCAGGTGGCTCAATTTTTGTTTCATGAAATATTTTGAGAAAACCAGCTTTTGATAAAAAACCTCAGGCACGAGCCAAAATAAGAAACAATTGAAAAAAAAACTTTCGAAATTAATTATAACTTCAAAAATAACTTATAGGAGCACGTGATAATTGAAGGTTCATGATGTTCACGATGACATGCAGTTTGTTGTGGGACCAACCACTTGGTCTCTGATTGGCTTTGAACTAACATTTTAACATTTGTTTATATCGTGAAGTTCAAGTTCTCAATTTTTTGGTTTTATTTTTACACATTATAAATAATATATATATAAAAAACGTTTATTGCTCTCAATTAAGGTAAACAAATAGAGTGGACCTTAACATACATAATAGAAAAAAATGTTTAAAAAATTTACTTCTCTATAAACACCCAATATCTATTTGCATTTAATAGAAGTACTAATATATAAACAGGTCTCAATAACCACTCCTCACAGCAAGTAAAAGGATTCCTTTTTACACTATATTGTATTATATTCGTTCGTTTTTTATATAGTATTTAATAAAATTAGATCATGACCTAGAATAGTTCACTTTTTAGTGCACTATATTTTACACCCCTGTAACCACTGTTGTAAATAAAGGATGTACTGAAAAATATACCAAAAATACCGGAAACAAAAAACATTTTTAATTGGCATGACAAAGTAAATCACTTCCACGATGTATAACTGTTTTTCTATTTGCACGTATGTATGATTGACTGTCAGTCTGTTTATTTGTCAGGTAGCTATCATGCAGTTTCTATTTGGTAGTTCGGATAGAAAAATTGATTTTTTTCGAAATATATAAATTGATAGTTAATTATAATTATCCATCCTATGTGCAGTAGGT
>NC_051847.1:91592321-91635129 GCF_002237135.1 Teleopsis dalmanni | reverse complement strand
TGTTGAAACCAGTTCCCCTCAGTAGTGCGTTGCGAAAAAACAATGGAAAAAAATATTGAACAAAGAGTTTGCATCAAATTTTGTGTTTCGAACGAAATTTCGTGTGCAGAATCGTTGCGAATGCTACAAAAGGCTTATGGGTAATCAGTTTTATCGAAAACTCAAGTTTATGAGTGGTACAAAGCCTTTCAGGACGGTCGTACGACCGTCGAAGACATGCCGCGTTCTGGACGACCTTCGGCCTCTACCACCGACGAAAACATTGAAAAGGCAAAGGAAATCGTGTTCCAAAATCCTCATGTGAGTGTTAGAGAGATAGCACGAGAGCTAGGCATCGGTCGTGAGAGCTATCCGCCGTAAACGGCCTCAATTGTGGAAGGATAATTCATGGATTTTTCATGACGATAATGCTCCCTCGCACCGAGCCAACATTATCAACGATTTTAAGGCCAAACATTCAATAAAAACCATCAAACAGCCACCGTATTCACCTGATCTTGCACCGTGTGACTTTTTCCTGTTTCCCAAACTCAAATTACCACTCAGAGGAACGCGTTTTGAATCCATAGAAGACGAAAAACAGAATTCGCAGAGGGAACTCAAAGCCATACCGGAAAGCGCCTATAAAAAATGTTTTGATGATTGGAAGAAATGTTGGCATTTGTGTATCGCTTCTAATGGAGCATATTTTGAAGGAGATAAAATAAATATTGATGAAGATTAAGAATTTTGCGTTTGTACATTGTGACCGGAAACTTTTCGGTCACAATGTATGTTAGTTTTACTTTTGGTATTATTTTTAGTAATAGAACTTTACTGTAGTAATTTCAAAAAAAATAATAATTTAAAAATAATTCATAGAATAATTATCTTTTATGAGCAGTTTTTGTGCTCAATACATTCCGTGTTTTAAATTACTTTGATTAAAAAAAAACGTACGAAATTAGATTAATTAACTAAACTAAAAAAAATGCCAAAATTATATACAATAATTATATATTGTGCTTTATTGTTTTTGTGAAACAGAACTTATAGTTTTTGTAAGTATATAACTGCCTATGATATATATTACTATCTGAAAATACTTAAAAAACGTTCATTGTAGCGAATGGAGTGAATTTGGCTCCATGGTTGTCAGCACGTTTTCTAATCTTAATCGATCAGTGGACCAAATACATATACTGGGAGTGCTGTGATAAAATGTCTGACCTGTTCGCGTTCCGAATAAATGAGGGTGTAAGGAAAATCGTTACTTATTACTTTACATTCCATAAGATAGGCATTGTTTGCTAAAGTATCTTCGTAATAATTATAGGCTACATTAGCAACTAAACATACTAAGCTTTGTATTGGTATTGGTATAAAATCATTAAGCTAAATCATTCTTAAGCCAAAATTTAATTAGTTCTTTACCATGAGATAGTTTGTCGATATATCTTATTAAATAATTTATTACGATGAATGTTTAGGCTTTATTAAGAAAACAGTTAATACAGATATGAATTAATCAACTTTAGTGCTTTTTTCTAAAAACTTATTGATTACAACTCAACTCAGTTACTGCTTTTTATTGTCTATTTTTATTTAAGATTTTCTACGTACGAGGGCTGTTATATGTATTTCTGGCCTAGGCAACACTAAGTGTTGCTAGGTGTAATCTGACATTTCCATTGGAAAGGTTGACATTTTTTAGCATAACATCACTCAGAACGTGTTGTCATTTAATAGTGAATTGATTTATTTACAGAGACTTGAAGAATTCATCTACGCCAAAATATGGAATTAACACGTGAACATTTTCGTGCGATCATTTTTTACAACGACAAGAATGCATTGATGAACTTAAATCTTTGTATGGCGATGAAGCACCATCCTATAGCACTGTGAAAAACTGGTTTAATGAATTCAATCGTGGACGATGCTCGCTCAACGACGAATTTGGTGAAGGTCTGTGAACTGATAATGCAAGATCGTCATGTGACATACCGTGCGATAGAAGCATCCTTGGGCATTTCTCCCACCAGCATACATTCGATATTGCATGACCACCTAGCCGTAAAAAAGATGTGGTTTCGTTGGATCCCACACAATTTGACAATCGCTCAAAAAAAGGCTCGTGTCGCTTGATGCAAAAAAATGTTGAAAAAATGTTGTCGTGGTGCTTCAAAAGACGTTTATAAGACCGTCACTGGTGACAAATCATGATTCTAATCCAACGAAAGTTATTCGTGGAAGAAGCACTTCGAAGCAAATAGTCGCCTATTTCTTCGGCAAAACTGGTCATGTGGGGACTGTTCCGCTTGAGCAACGAAAGACAGTCACTTCTGAGTGATACACCTCAATTTGTTTGTCTGAAGTCTTCGAAGGAATTCGAAAAACGAACAAGAGAAAATGAATCATTGTTCACTATGACAATGCGAGATCTCACACATCGGCTCAAACTAGTGCCTTTTTCACCGGCCAAAACGTCGAGTTGATGGGTCATCCGCCGTATATCCGCCGTATTTTACACTAAATTGTTGAGAGTTTAAGAATTAACCGTATAAATACGATCGTTTGCGAAGCCGTAATTTCTGGCACCTCAAAGCTAAAATGAGTCTTATTGTATAGGACCTATTGCATTATGCAGGACATGGTAACTATGTGTTCGTAGCAAATTGAAGTAACTGCTTAAACGCTACACCATACAGTAAATTTTTGTGAATGCAATGGTTTATCACACTGCCCTAGTGTGTGCCTAGAAGTGAATTTTCACTGCCCTAGATGCTAAATGCAGAAATTTTGTTTGTTGATATATCCGATACACGAAAATAAACTTTATCTCTGAAGAAAAGCCGATACAAACTTATATTCTATGAATTGCATGATTCATATTGTAAAACAATCTATGCGAAATAAATATATGATACGGAAAGTCGCAGCGATAATCTATATCATTATTTTCTAGGTATTACCACAGGTATGCACAAAGACTTGGAGCTTTAACTAGCAATCTTTGAGGTCTCTGCTTAGAGGAAGGGGAAAAAATAAAAGGCTTGGTAGGAAGCAGGGCTATAGTTCTTGGCAAACCCTTTTGAAAGCACCTTCCAAAATTATTAATACAAATTTCATTCAATAGATACAAAGTCTAAACAAAGTATCAGGTATTGTAAGGAAACTATAAAACTATCCATTTTAAATGCTGAATTTAGTGCTATTTATGAATTCACTGAGAACATATACCTGCACAAACAAAATTACCATCGAAATCATTCCAAAATTTATTGATATTTGTACAGAACACTATACTCTAGAAAACATTAGTTATGATGTGTTAGAGTTTATAGAGTATCAAATGTTTAAGAGTAACGAAATATGCTATCTTCCAAAAAAATAATCGGGATCAATTCCATCTCTCTGTGTTTTGTTCTATAATTCTTTTTGGTGTCTCTACTACTTGATGCTTCTCAAACATAGTTTTATGTTAATAGGTAAAGAAAGAAAAATTGAGATCATTTTGATAGATTCTCACTTAAAGCAGTTGTAACTATATAGCTTAATTCTATACATATCATTATTATTAATGGCGCAATGTTTCATTGTCCTAATCGGGTGCTAATCGAATCTTTGCATTTAAATTTAATTGCTTCTCGATTCTTCTCGATCGTTTAATACTCTTCTGCAGTTGTTCAGTTGATTTCTCTTTGGGATCAAGTGTGAATATTTTGACGTGTTTTTCATTCATTCATAATATATCTACCAATAACACTAATGGAGACTTTTTTTTGAGCATGGAAACTCATGATTGACTTATGATTGAGAGCATGGAAACTATTTAGAAGTTTAGTTTTATTGTGTGTATACCTTAAGCTAGAATAACTTATATAAAACGTTTTTAATAGTATTTTGATCAGTAAAAGCATATATCATTTGTAGGCATTGAGATAAGTCCATTTACGTGTAATAAATGTACCCGAACTTTAAAATCATTTATATTGATGCAATGCCATCTATGTTAAATTCATAAGTCGTTGTGGTATGTAAAAATTCTTCAATTCTTTTCATAGCATATCCCTTTAAGTTGAAAACATATACTCGACCCTGTTTTTCATTTCAAAATAATGTGCCTTGAGTTCTAGCCAAAAAGCACAATATTCGATTTTGATAATCTAAATACTATGTTCACCAGAGTACCTACATAGAATGTTTTATGTAAATTATATATGTTACATATAAATTGCATGTTACATATAAATTATATATGTACACATAAATTATATATTTTCTTTAACTGTTCCATGTTGTTTGGGGTTTTTATATATACAGCAACCCGGGAATGTTGGTGCATATTTATGAATAAATTTTTTGATGTTGAAAAAACGGTTTAATTCAACAAATAAGTGATCAACACTATTCATGATTCAACACTTAGCAATTTACCAATTTTACCGCTAAGCAATTTACCACTTAGCAATGATTGTCTTAGCAATTTACCAAATAGCCTCATGCAAACTATTTCCTATATTCCACATATTTTCTAGTACAATATAATTGGTATCAAAAATAAAACGTAACTTTGAAGATAAGTAAATTAAGTATAAAAAGAGCTTTTTCGAACAGTAGTGAACTATAACAACATAAATTCATTTTATATTATTTTAATTAATTGAATTTTTTGCTGACTATACAGCTGTTTCAGGTATTGCCAAATACCCATCATCAGTAATCTTGGAAATAATTCTTGTATTTAATTATTCTTAAATAATTTATTAACACTGGAAGTACCAGGAATCGAACTCGCGTTCTGCCAAATTTGAAGCTCAGAGTCAACGCTCCTTAACCAACTGATCCAAAGTCGTACTTGACTTCTATGTTCACACATTTTTCTGGAGTTTTGTTATTTTGCTTTGTTACTTTAAGTATCTGTAGTTACTTTTAAGTAATATTAATATTATTTTTCATTAGCTGATTAAAGATGCAATCAAAGAAGAATGTCATTTTTTCTTTTAAGAAACAGTTGCGATATTCCAATACTTTAATTAAAAAAACAGCTTTAAGTCTTTATTTCCATTAATGTTTTTTCCTTTTATTAAATTTTTATAAAAATTAAATAAAAGAATTTTAATGAAACCTATGCTTTTTCTATTTGTGGCAGAAAACAGACCTCGGGGGTCATTGTCGCATATTAAGAAACACTTCAGTTATTTAACGTTGTCTAGGTATTAGCAATTTGTGACTCTTATTTACTTTACTTTAAATCTCTTTCAATTCTTTATTTATTTATTATTTTTTATTGGTATTGTTGGGTTTGATAAAGCACCTTATTTATTTTTACGAGCTATAACAACCGGTCGACTCACAAATCTACTTAACCACTCCGTTAACTTTTTTGTGTCGAAGAATATTAAAAATTATACAAATATTTATTGGCTGATATTGCAAATTATATTAATGGATTTTTCATATTTTTGTCATTATTTAATTATTAAATAATTGAATTCACATAGTTTACACGCTTACAAACCTGTGTGAGATGGAGGTTTCACTTTTTGTTTTTCATTTGCCGTGATTTCATTCAATGTAAATGAGCCTCTGGCTCCCAAAATTGAGAAAAACTTCATTCCGTCGACGTCACTTAATTTTTTAATAAATTTATAATAATTATTATGATTTAAAGTGTTTTAAAAAGGCACTAAAATATGATTGCTATTCATTCAGATACTAATAAATGCCAACCGTTTTTATATAATTTTATAACTACACGTAATTAATTTAACAACTCATTATGAACAAATCTTATAGTTTTATGGGATGGCAATGGGTGAACTGTTCGGCACGAAGATGTTAACGTAACTGAATTTTATGTTAGCGGTATTTTAAAATTCGAGACATCCACGGTGCCTATGATCACGGTTCGTTGCTGATGTGAACCCCAAACTTTTTTTCAGCATCTATTGATTCAACTATAGTTTTTTACGCGTAAACCTAATGATAAAATCAATTTTATAGCAATTCTCATTTTTCTATTTCCATTTCTATTTCTATTTGACTTCGACTTTGAATAGAGCAAAAGATAGTTGAGAGTAGATATGATAGCTATATATTTCTTGCATTTATTATTTTTGATTTATACGTACCTGTTGGGTAGATCGCTACTTAACAGTTGGAAGTATAGCAAGTCATTTTCGTTTTTGTTAGAAACAAAAAAAAAATAAATAAATAAATAATGTATCTCAAGTAGAACCTGCTGGCTCTTTTGTGAAATAAAATAGTGGTAAAATATTTGATATATAAAGAGTTTAATTTAACAATTGAAACTTTAGACTAAAATTAGAAAAATGTCATCGATTTAAAACAATTTGAATAAACAGAAAAATATTTATTAAAGCACGTAAGTTTTCATCGCATTGTTCACTATTTAATTTTAGTGAATTTGAATTAATTTTCAATAAAAAGCAAATAATTAATCAAATATTTTTGTTCATTTGTAAGCTCCAAACATCGATTTTATGTGAAATTTCACGTGCCACATTTGAAAAAAATTCACAAATGCAAATACCTACATTTCTCGACTTTGTTGCATTCAAATTATTAATATTTATAAGTTTTAACAGAAAAAAGCAGTTATATAATTTAATAAAAAATGAGTTACCTGTTGAGGTTCGCACATTGTTAGGGCCAACAGACGAGTCGGTATATTGAAAACTGTTAGAGACTGATAGAGACCGAAACTTGTCCAATCGGTTACTCGATTAACACACAAAGCTTCAGGCTGCAGATGTGAAAACACGTTTAAATCAGTCGATAATGAATTGCACTGAACACTGCGGCATTGCTTAGAAAAATTATGAAGTCAAAGCCAAACAATTTATTTTGAATCCATATTTAAGTAATTAAATTGTTATTTGTTTTACCGTGTTCTCAAAATGCTATAAATTATGAAAATTGTACTGTTAAATAATTTCAAATAATTTCAAAAAATTTCATTAATTTATCATAACTCGATTTTTATTTACAACAAAATGTGTGCCCGTGTTTTACTACGAGTTTCCTTAACACTGAAATTTGTTATAACGACTCAATCTACATACTAACTATGTATAAAAGTGAATTTCTTTCACTAAGAGTCATTGCGCAAGCCTAATGGCAAGCACTTCTCTATCTCCACTCTGTATGACAATGCCAAGATCACTCGTATTGATGAGTACCTTTTGACACTCGCCCGTAGATATCTCACCCGGCTCCACGACCTCCCTCCTGATGTCTCTTGTCCAGATACCCTCCCAGTAGACCTTGTTCTAGCTTTACGTTTTAAACCTCCACAGTACCTTCTCCACTATTTTGATGAGCAAGATCAAAATCCTCTCGCTATTCCTCTTTTTAACGGAGGCTTTCGTGACCCTGGTCACAAAGTATATCATTAGTCTCACACCCGCTAACTAGCCGTAAACCTTCATTATTATACTTTCTTCTTAATTCATGCCCTTGCTTTCTAACTTAGATAAACCTTGTTCACTAGGTATTAAGTCTATCTACTTTCTCTCTCCCCTGATTACTGGAATGAAGTTCCCACATTGCTGTGGGAATCTTCTCCATTCATTCCTAAGAGGTGGTTTTAGTGGGTTCAAAGAGTTATTGTTACATTACACGCTCTGTGAAATCAACTCTTTCGTGTTCACCGGATAATCTCTTATCGGTCCGATTGACTACTCCATAATCATCTAATCGGTTTGTTTCAGTGTTTGTTTACTTAAGTTCACCACTAAATTGTTTTTGTGAAGTTCCAAAATTAATAGCATTCAATTGATAGGTTTCCAATCGATCGTTGTCCAGAAACTATATTTGTAAAAACTAACGGTTGCTGTTTAAAAGTTCATCACCTCCAACCGCTATTCAGAAATGAAAATCTCAATGCTAAATACAGGAAACTGCTATATAACCAAATAATTCGTCCGTCACTTCTATATGGTTGTGTAGCGTTTAGCAAAACTTCGAACACTACTATTCACCAGCTAAAAATTGCACAAAGCCAGGCTCTGAGAAGACTTCTCAAAGTGCCATGATACATTAGGACGAATGACATCCTCAGGGACATCAAGATTGATCCCATCAAAAAATACATGAAGGATATAACCCTGAAATTATTTGCGAAAACTGACAGACTTACCAACACCGCGTTATTAAATCTCGGAATGGTTACAGGCTCCTCGGGGAGGTATGCAGATCTGAGATCAATTATTGCTTAGTCTGATGAAGTGATAAACAATAATCCAGTCAAGGATTATGAGCAACTTCTGTCTAATCTGTAAAAGTTGTCAAAATGTCTGTACTTTCGAACTGTTAATGATAAAAATTTTACTAGTATTCTCCTATGTTTAACTGTTTAGATAATAAAGGAAGTTACCCATTCTAATTCGTATGTCCTTAATTGAAATTTATAAACATGGCAATGCAAATATATATTATATATTTACTCAGTTAATATTAAGTAAATTGATAGATACCCGGCCTAAGTAATAAAAACCTCCTTTTTTTTGGAAAATTGTATTATATGCTTTAATATAGTCTTTCTTTAGCTCGATACACGGAGTCCAACAAACTTTCAACAGTTGGATTACCTTTTAAATAACACGATTTACCAAGTCCTCTAAAATATACCTCAGTTTTCTATTCCACTTCATTATTTAATGCAAATCTTTTTTTCTGAAACCATCTTTTCAATTTTGAAAACAGGTAATAGTCACTGGAAACCACTTTTGGAAAATACGGTGAGTGCGGAAACAATTTGTACCGTAATTCATTTAATTTTGCTTTGGTTATCAAAAACACCTATTTTTGTTTAACAAGTATGGAAGTTTTTTCTTGCTTTCCTCATTCAATCGATCCAATAAAATAAATCCCAAAATACAGAAGTCAAAACTTTTCTAGCAGATTGCTGAGTTCGTGGTCATTTGGGAGCACTACCCTCGGCTTTATTATAAAATAATTATATTAATTGCATATATTATTTAAATAAAATTTGGTATAGCATAATTATATTTTCTAATATATCTACTGTAAAGTTTAATTTTGGAGCAAACATTCATAAATAAAAACTTTTTCATAGAATAAAATAAATTTAAATTTAATCATCAGAGAATTATATCCAAATCAAAGCCGATTGATAGTCTATACTCCTATGTATGTATGTACTTCCCTATATTATAAGAGAATTATATTAGTCTCATATTGTAAAATACATCATCTTTAGATTTTGTTTTGTATTTTCATTATAGAGTGCATAAATTTAAAATTAAATTCAGTTTGGTTTTTAAGTTATCCATGGATATTCATTATCTTTTATAGCATATACCAAAATTATAAATTATAGACGAAAAATTAAGAAATTTAAAAAAAAACGTGGATATATGGAGGACCAGAATGTGTGAACGATTTATTCACATGAATCACAGTACTACTAGATATAAAACAAACCTCACCACTATGAAACGATTGGAACTGTTAAAAGCAATTAACAAATATCTTCTATATTTTACAAGAGAAAAGGAATGAGATAAATCAATATCATTGTGTGCTTTCGCATACCAAACCTTTCCCCATATATATAGTATACTGGCTACACTCGACATGAACTAGTATTTGACAAACCACTAATCAGGAAAACTTAATTTAGACTACTATGTAAATTACAAAGCAAAAAGAATAATAACCCAGTTATGTTAGAAATAGGATGCAAGGTATCAGTACAAGTCCATAAGCAGGTCTCTTCGGAATGATGGGTACAGAAAGTACCAATATAACTATAAATGCTGATAAAAACACAATGTCATATATAAAATAACATAAAATTATTTAATGTGTAACAATTCATAAATATTCACTATTCATAACTATTATTATTTACAAACTATTGTTATTGTATTATTAATAACAATTATTGTTAATTATATACGATCTATTACAAGCATTACTATTCAATTATCATTACTAGCGTCACAATTAATATAATTATGAGTCTAATTGATGTTGTGCTTTTTTATAAACAGTTAATATCACCCTATACACAAATTAAAAACTTAATCATATTATTTTATCATTATATAGAAGAAACTAAGAATTTCTTAAACTGATGCAAGTTAATAAACAAAAATAAACAAAAAAAAAAAAATATACATACATATATAATAATGTAACTTAATACTCAATTATGCAACGTTAATAATTATTTATTTAATTACAATTAAATAAAAATATTCAAATATTGTACATTCAAACATACATACCAAAAAATAAATAAATTTTTTACATATTAACAATATTAATATTATACAAAATAACTTAATGATATATCTGATCCAAAAGAGTTAAAATAAAAATAGTAGATTATTCCAAGCAATATGACCTTTTATAAGAAGTTTTATATATATTTAATATATTTTCACATATTCTTATTTTTCTATTTACGAATATCATAAGTCAGATATAACACTTCGATTTATAAGTCTGTACCTTTTTCGCAGAATTCAAATATATTTATCAACATGAGCAATAACAATACTATAATTCCAGCGCTCCTCTACTATTTCAATACCTCCCTTGTAAGACGATTTACCTTTGACCTGGAAATACGCCTCAATTTTGGCGATGATTTTTTTCTTAGAACAATTTTTTGAGGTTTGTGAACAGCCAGCAATCGTTGGAGGCTAAATTTGGTGAATGCGGTGGATGCAATTTGAAGTGTATTTGATTTTTGTGCAATTTGGCCATGGTAGCTTAGGACTTGTGACAAAATTTTTCGATTGTTACATACTGACGCAAAAAGTTCTCCTCATTTCAGTTCAAGAGGTACACAGATGTCTCAGAATCATGGACACGTTGTTTTCCTTTTGGTCAGCCGTCAAACAAACACGGTACTCAATTTAAAAAGAATTGTCTCATAGAGAAATATTCATTCCTTTGTTAAGGTGTCAGCTATATGCGCTTTGTGGTTCCAAAAAAAAATTTTGTAGGCTTTTTTGATGTATTTCGATGTCTCCACCTCTTTTGGGCCACCAACGCGTTGTCATCATCGGCGTTTTAGTTATCCGGGTTGCACTTATCAAGCCAAGTTTTTGCTGTTACGTTTTTTTTTTCTGCCATCAAAAAGCAATTATAAATCAAGACACGAAATTGCTTTGAGTCTATTGTTTTGAATATATAAAAAGTAGCGTCACTAAAACTGCTGTAACATAGCTAAATGAGTAATCGTTGAAATGTTATGAAATTTTGACAGTCACCATTTGAAAGTTATCACTTCGTCGTCATCGTATCACCTGATGTGTTAAAATCTATTCTGTATATACATGCAATTAACCAATTAGACATAAGCAATTTAATTGGTAACCCATAGCACTGGTACATAAGATCTAATTGTAATTTAGTATTCGGTTGTATTTGGTTGTAAGAAATTTTTCCAAAACAAAGACAGTCTAGCTATATTGTTCACTTAAGAAAGTTCAGTGTTCAACTTTTTTTTTTTGAGTAGAAAAATTATATTACATTCCCAGCACTATTTTTAAAAATATTTGTGTACACACTACTAGCAAAGGAAACACAAATACTCTCGCAGGTCAAAGGTCTAAAAGAACTTTTAAGCGATTATATATTAATTGTTAATAAAACCTATAAGGAGGTACAGCGATTTAATATGTGAAATCACGATACCATCAAATGGTGAAAAGTTACCAATACAACAATCGAAGATCTTGAAGATGGTAAGATGCACAGTGGTTGAAAAAAATGCGCGATACGTCTTCCACTACGACTAAGCAGAAAGATTCAATTTATACCGTAAATCAGTTAAAACCAGTTATTTTCTTAATAATTTCATTTTTATATTTACAGTGATATTTCCAAAGCATTTGCTAAAGAGAAAATAAATTTAGCTTTTAAGATTTGAAGTACTTATTGGAATAAAAACAAGAATAACTATTATAATATAATACAATAATTATAATAATTATAATAATTATAATAATAATATAATATAATATAATAATTATTGGAATAATAACAATAGTAACAATAATGTTCTATTATTTATATTAATATTATATTATACAAAATGATTAAAATTTTTATATTTTTAGTGGGCTATTAGCACAATTTAATCTCAATATAATCTCTCTTAACAAAAAGAGAGAGGAATGTGAATAAAAAGGTGTATGATGTCGAGGTGTTACTCACAGAAAGGCGCTATGAGGTCCTCTTATAAAGTATAGGGGCACCACAATCGTCCAACCGTCAGTTAGGCTTGCAATGTTAATTTTGCTAAGGAGCATTAGTATATTTTTTATCGCAAATAAACTTTATAATCAGTTGGAAATTGGTTGATTATTGATGAAACGATTTTATTCTATTATTACTGAAACTTCGTTATTCGAATTATTGCAGGACACAAGTACTTTATTATTATTACTTATTTCTATTTGAGCCAGTGCATTTCAGCACTTTTACTCTTTTTTAACTCGAGGTATTTTTAAAATCCCTCTTTACACCTTGACTGGATTATTGTTTATCACTTCATCATTATCATCTTATTCATTATTAAATGATTAAATTTATTGTAAAAGAAAAAATATTAATTCTATTTATATTCGTATTTATTTCACTTTTTTTAATAGATTTATTCTCAAACTCTTCTCATTGCTTTTTCGACATAATATATGCAATTTTTGAATCGATCAAAAGCCAGAACTAGGGAGCTACTAATACTAAACAGAATCCGAATTGTTTCTCACTGGGCATTGCGAAATCAAAAAACATCTATCGAATCTAGGTATTACAAGGGACTTAGTCACGAAGAAGAGGAAACAGCAGAACACACTCCGTGTTACTGTGATAGTTTTGCTTATAACGGAAATAGGCAACATCACTCCAAGGGACATAATGGCATTTTTAACTGCTACGCGCCTATGGAACTGCATAATTCTCACCAGTGACGTGGTGAGTACTATATTTAATTCTATATGCAATTTTTAATAATAATAAATTAACTTTTGCTTTTTTGTTACTATTATTTTTTGTTACTATTTGTTGCTATTTTTTGTTACTATTACTTTAATTACGTTAATAATTTATATGTTTTTAATATATATAATATGTAAAATATATATAATATATATAATATATATTTATATACATTGTATGCAAATCACGAATAGTTGCTCGAAAAATAAATCATAATTTTTATGTGCAAAACTGAAACTATTTATTTGGAAATAATTTTGCTACAATGTATTAAAATTGCTCAAATTTCACACTTCTGTGTTAAATATTAAGAAAAAATAATTCATAAAAACTGAAGATTTATTATATTACGTGCTTATTTAATAATTATATTTGACCTATATATAACCGAATTGCAATTAAATGTAGTAATATTGTATATATATATATATAAGTGTAAGTGTTAAGTGTTACTTAAGTGTTATTAAATATTTCCGTTAAAATTTAATATAACGGTTACATAGGTATTAGCAAGTAATAATCTGTAGAAATTAATATTTTTTATATTTTTTATTCAATATTCAATAGTATTTCAATAATATTTTAATTTATATTATCAATTTTAAATCATCATATAAAAAACATTTATTTTTATTATGGACTTACATACATTAGAAAGATTCTAAAGTTTTGTTGTGTGTTCACTCGGGCCCTGTGTTTGTTGTTGTGGCTCGGTTGGTTTAGTAATGGGATCATTCCATGGCTGCACTGTCATCTGACCAAAAATTATGTAAAGTAAATTTCCAAAAAATAAAATTAATGCAATTGCAATAAAAACGATTCGCCACTGTTCGCGATCACTCTAAATTCGATATTATTATTTATATATATTTTTAACATTGATTGAATGGAATCATACCTCATCTGTCACAACAAAACTGATGGCTACTGGGGATAAAACGCCCGCAATACTCATTAGCGTGGTTGTAAGACCAAACAGAAATCCAGCGTAATTGGGCGACAAATCGATGTGATTTAAAGAACTACCAATAGCTTGAGCTGAAATAGAAGCCACACAAATCACTAAGCAAATTATGCTGCCAACAATGTTTTCCGCATCCATATAAGCGAGCGCTATAAATGAAACAGCAGGTACCCAGGAGGCAAATGAATTGATAGACTTCCTTAAAACAGTAAGACTGACCAGTTCATTGTGTGTCAAAACATCAGCAACTACGAGACACACATACGACATTACGCACATAAAAACGAAAGGAAGTGCCGATAAAAGCGCATTGATCTTAATATCGTAGTTAAAGATGCCATGTAGGTAGGTTGGAATTTGTTGCATCAATGTGTGATAACTGGTGGCCTGGCTTACTTTACAAATAGCTAACACAATGTAAGGCACAGAAGTGATTATAGCGCAAAATGGTATACTACGTTTTGTTGTACTATGCACTGGAGTCTCTTGTGAGCTCTGTATAAGTTGCAGCTCAGCCTGCGATATAAAAGGCGATTTATCTGGGCTACTAACGCCAAAGATAATCCACAACAGAGACCAAATAATTCCAATTACACCTTTAAAGAGAAGTTACATTTTTATGAAAATTTTTTTTATGCAGTTTGAACTTACCCGGTACATAAAACATGCTAGGCCAACCTAAAGGCGATGCTGCCAATAAACCACTTGCAGCAAATCCCAATGCAGTTCCAATATCCAAGCCAGTTTGCGCTATGCCGCCCAAGCGATTACGTTCTTTTTTAGGACACCATTTCGCTAGATGCGAATACAATGATGGCCACATAACTCCTTGAAAAAGTCCTTGCAAAATGCGTATTACACAAAATAGACGCCAACAAACTTTATCAATTGCAACCGGCAAACACAGCCCTAATACCGAAGTGCCCAACACACTACATAATAAAAGCAGTTTAGCACCATAACGACTGGAAAGATAGCCTCCCAATAGGTGAGTAAGGGTTGAGCCCCAATAGATGCTGCCCAACATATAAGACTTTTCACGTTCGCTTAGCTCATATTCCTGCAAATTATTTAAATGTAATTGAGTTGCACACTTTTTAAACTGGAACCAAAAAATACTTTACTGGAAAGTCTGGATTTGTGGTGTTGGCATTTGTCATCGCTACAATGCCAACTGATAAACTCACGCGCTGGTGGAATGTCAAGACGGCGCAAGTGAAGAGGAACAGCACCTGCAGGTGCCGCACGCCCATAGGTGGTACTAAAAGTGCATTTATTAAACAATTTTTTTCATCACGTTTAAATTTACAATAAAAAAACAATGCAACTCATTTGCATTTTAATTTTAATTTTACTAACGTTTTACGATGGTCATTTGTCAGCTGTGATCCGACGCAACTCCAGCAAAAAATCTTCAAACTTCTTCTTTTCTTCTTTTTCGTAAACAAGTTTCGCGCCTAATCAATCATTTTCCTTTGACAAGCTTTCGCGCAACTGCGAATGGGGCCTGCTTGCTTACCGTTTGGATTTCAATTAATTTTTGCGAAATTCTTTAACCCACAACGACGCCTTTTACTTTCATCAAATGAATATATTAAAATATCAAAATAAGCATTTTAAACACGTTCGACATAACCCAAGCAATGTAAATAGTTTATTTTTTTTTATAAACTAAAATAACATTTCGTTTACCGTATTTTGTAATATAACGAATATTGCAGTCGCAAAGAAACTCTTCTAATGATCGTATATGAAATTATTGTTGATTCTTGAATGCAATTTATTTGAAATAAAAAATCATGGAAATAATTTATTGATAAAAATAACAATTACAGTAAAAACAAATGTGCATATATTAAATAAATTAAATAATAAGAATGTATTTAGTTATATATGTACATATAACCAAACATATAAGTAAGTATATTTGGTATATATATATATATATATTGATTAGGTATATATATTAATATCTATGTATGCATTTAGTTAACTAAATATATTCTAAGTTCTTATAATTTAATATATGCATAAAGATAATATATGCATAATATATTAATACATCTCTAATATACATACATATATAAATATACATGATATATATTATTGTGTATTATGTTGTAGCTATTTGAGCCCGTGCACTTGACCACTTTTACTCTTTATTAATTCGAACTATCTTCAAAACCTCTCTTTACGCCTTGACTGTATTATTATTTATCACTTCATCAGACTA
Source organism: Teleopsis dalmanni (assembly GCF_002237135.1). Lineage (NCBI taxonomy): Eukaryota > Metazoa > Arthropoda > Insecta > Diptera > Diopsidae > Teleopsis > Teleopsis dalmanni. Next base: position 91,618,945 of record NC_051847.1, on the reverse strand, counting down.
AGCAATAATTGACCTCAGATCTGCATACCTTCCCGGGGAGCCTGTAACCATTCTGAGATTCGATAACGCGGTGTTGGTAAGTCTGTCAGTTTTCGCAAATAATTTCAGGACTCTATCCCTTATGTATATATAAACCTATATATATTTATAGAAATATACATATATAAATATAAAAATATAAATATACATATATAAACTCAAATATTTCACAAACAAACATTAGGCTTTCGGTGGCTCGCAAGTATGACAAAAAAACAGCAACATTTCGGCCTATACTGACTGAAATATAAGCAAAACAGCAACACATTTTTTCTACATCGGCTAGTATAAGTATACTGGGCAAACACATCGGCCAGTAAAAAAAAGTGTTGCCAAAGCAATAAGCAAACTATTGTGAACCTTCATTGGATATTCCAACCAATATTGCAATCATATGTCAAAAATCATATGTAAACAAAAATTCAAACAAAATTCAAAAATTTCATGAATTTGAAAATTGGAAATTATGTTAACATTTCCAACGTTTTCATCATTCCTTTTAATTCAATATTCATTGTAATTTTCAATTTATGTTAATTATTATTTTACACAAAATGTAATTTGCTCGCATTATGCTATATTAGGTGTATTCGGTGGCTCGCAAGTACGGCAAAAAACAGCAAGTTGCTGGCCTATGCAGGCCTATACTGGCCGCAATGTACGCAAAACAACAACACTATTTTCTCTACCTCGGCCAGCATAGTTATGCTGGCCAACCACATCGGCCAGTAAAAAAAAAAATGTTACCAACGCAATAAGCGAACTATTGTGAACCTTCATTGAAAATTCCAACGAATAGTGCAATCAAATGTCAAAAATTGAGGAAATAAAAATTCAAACAGAATTCAAATATTTGAAAAATCTTGAAAAGTAACGAAGAAATAATAAGAATGGAGAAATCGTAAGTATTTAGCACATTGAATTTTTTATTATGTTAGTTATTACCAAGTAACATTTATTTTATTTCATTTAATTTGTAGTTTACATACGTAAAATTAATTAAACAAACATAGTTTTTGAAGTTTTTCTAAAAATTTTTTTATAGAAATACACGAAAACTATGGACAACAAAGGAAACGAAGTGTTTTCTAGAGTGCATTCATAACATTTAAAAAATCCGTGAAACAACTTGCATCCCTCGGCCGCTGCAAAACGTTGCTTTCTTCTCCCAACATCGACGGTACCTACAAAAATTTACTTATCTTAGTGTTTTATTTTTAAATTTCTAATATTCTTACCATTCCTTTTAATTCCGTGTTCATTTTAATTTTATAATATTTTTATAAAAATATATTCGATTTATATGCACATATACAAGATTTGCTGTTTGTCAAAACAAAACATTTGACAGATTGCAACAGTGATGCCAATGAGTCGCATGGCCAACAAAGGCCAACATGCATTTTTTGCCGCACTTGCGAGCCACCGAAAAGGCCTAATATAACATAAATAACAAAAAAATGTTATCTCGTCCACTTTTGAGAATTTATTAAAAATAATTATAATGAATACATAAACTTATAATGGGGCCCCCTAAATCCCTGTAGATACGCCACTGTCATCTGCCTCAAAATAACTTAAAACCGTTGACAATAAGAAAAAAAACAAAGATTTCAATTTTATTGCACAGTCCACAGTTACGATTAAACATTCTTCTTTCAGCATATCGTATACGATTTGTTTTTACAGAAGACGGTATATAATTTGTTTTTACAGAAGACCGTATTAATTTATACAGTTTCTGTTAAAATTTACCTGAAATTATGTTATGAGAGATATATTATTATTGTTTCTGTTAAAAGAGGTTTGAAAACAATCCAAAACAATTTTTTTTATTTTTTTGTAAAACAAATACTACATAAACTTATTAAAAATTTGATATTTTTATATATATTTAATATATATTTAAGTTTATTTTATTTTATAATTATTGTTTTTTTTAATAAATTTAATAAAATTTATATAAAAGCATGCTAACAATATATATTTATAAATTTATAATTTTAATACGTGGTTCGAGTAAATTTAATTGTTGTAGCAAATATCTTCTTCTCGTTTTTTGTTTCTATTTAGGGCTGATGCTTTCGCCACTCGTTATATGACTAGTTAGTTAACTTTTGTCACTGTGATAAGTTAAGTGATAATTAATGCTTTTAGATATTTAAATTGAGATTTTAAATCTCTTATAGATATTTATCTATAATTTCGGGAAAGAATAAATTTATATATATTTAATACTACATTATTATATTATTTTTAAACACTTTCTTAATAAATAATTTTACTTTTTACTTTGTTGATTTTTTTTTTTGTAAAATTATTTAATATTATAAATTGTAAGATATAAAATAAAAGTCAATATAATATTAGAAAATTAAAGGGTCAAAATCCCATAAAATCATCAGTTAACTACAGAAAAGCGATCAGTTAGTGTCACTTTCATACAAACCAACAATCACTTTTATATTTTATAGTGAATCTGTTATTATTCATACCAATATTCATGAAAATACAAATCGTAACATATTCAATTCAAACTTATATTTGTCTCTAAAACAGCACAGGTCCTTTTATTAAATTTTAATTTATGGGCATAGACCTTTAGGGGACTCCAATAAACCTAACCAAAATACTAATTTATATTACAAATATTACAGATTAATTTTCAAACTTTTTCCAATTTCCTATTAACATTACAATTGTTAACTATATACATAAATATTATTATACATTTCTCCTACTAAAGTTAAGGAGAATTATTAGCAATCACTTGCAATGAATTCTTTATGTGATTTTAACAAAAGTTACGAATTATTAGAGAATTATTAACAATCTCCTACTATAATAAAGTTCATTGCTTGGTATGGTTACAATATGTTTTACATATTTCATGATATATGTACGTGTATGTGGAAACCTATAATGTTTTAATACAGTAAACGCTCATAAATTAGAACCACTTTTTTCTGGTTCTCATTGCTGAAATGGTTTGTTTACTGTAAATTTTCTCTACTGTTTTTTTTTTCGTAAAAAGTAAAAGGAAATCTATGAAATTAGTTAAATAATGTTAAGTTTATTTATGTTTTTTTATAAAATTAGAATCAATCTTAGGTTTGCGAATAGTGAATAGTAATATTTATTTGTGTCCCATTTCATCTTTTAAAAATTATCAAAATATATACATAGTAAATAAAATAATCCGGTTATACAATACGTGATAAATTCTATCATAAAGCAAATGTGAACCAGAAGTTTAAATATGTAACATAAACTCCACTTTGATATTAAACGCTTTTAGGATTGGTATTAATTGTTTAATCTGCATTATATAAGCAACTGGGTTGAAATGTTTAATATTTAGTAAATATAGATTTATTTTGATATAACTTGTCATCGTTTGATGACAACTTAAGTAGTTGTTCGGCCAAACAGAACATAAAATTATATTTGTTAGCTTAATGGATTGGACTCAAATATTTAATTTATAACATAAATTATTACAAAGATCAAAATATTATTTTGTTTATATTTAATCTTAGACCCGAAAGTAATTCATTTTACAAATATTCAATGTGCAGCAAAAGTTTTAAACGAATATGGTCACATATCTAAAAGAATGAAATACCTATATGTCCACATATGAGTTATATGCAAATTTTCACACCTTTTCACAAAAACAAATAATTTATGCACTTTAATATTTTATTTAGATTAAACAACTGCATTGAAATCCAAAAATTTTCCGTCTCTTGATATGAAATGTTCGCACTCTTACGATTGTAACCACGGACTGCTCAAGGAAGTGCAGATATTTTTCTGCTTTATTGAATTGCAGTCGATGTTGCATACCAGAGACCACTGAAACCTGAAATATTTTGCTAAAACCAAATAAAAGTATAGTTTTATTTATTTTAGTTTTAAGTGAGGCTTGATTTGTATCTCACTCAACTAGATAATTGTAAATAATCGGCAATATCAGTAATTCATTGAAGTTTAGATAGAGTGAGAAACATGTGCTCAAATTGGCTTTACGTCCAAAATTTAATTTCTCACCAGGGAATGTGTATCATGATTGGATTATTGGCTTTGAAGTTTTTTTTAAAATTCAAAATTTTAATAAAATTTTTTCAGCAAAATTTAATAAATCTCATTTCCATAATTGTATCGAATAAGTAAAAATCTTATTGAAACAGATTTCCTTCCGCTTGAGAATATATAGATCTATTTTAACTTTTCAAAATAGAAATTTTCTTTTTTGTAAAGTTTTATTTAATAACATACATAAAAATAATAATAAAAATAAAAACTAATATAATTTTAGTCCAAATGAAAAGATCAAACAAAATGTTTGAGAAGAATCATCGACAATTATTTTGTACATACTTTTATTATCTCCGAAGAGTTGGGCTTCCGATAACATTTTTCTAAGTTATTGATATATAAAAAAAAAATCGGAATCGGGAAAAACCGATTCAAAAATTTTGAGGCAAATGTGATTTGCTAAAAAATTAATGGAAACGATTTAAAAAGCTTTACTTTAAGCCACAATAACTTAATTATTGTGGCTAATTATTGTGTGGTTAATATTTTGTTGATATTTAATATATATTTAGTTATTATGACAGATAGATCTTCTTCGAATGGATTTTTTATAACTATGTTTCAGTTAAAATCAAAACCGCATTTCTAATTACCATATACATTAGATTTATTCAAATATCAATATTCAATATATAATATATGTTATTTGTTGTAAAAGCCTTATTGGATATAAATTGTTTTACTAAAAATTAATTACTAAGTAAACACCTTCACTTAGTTATGTAAAGATAAATAACATAATATGTTAAATGGATATATATATTTACTTAAAAATATTTTCAGTTGAAACATGAATATATGTAAGAAGTAATATTTATGTATATTGGTATTATTTTTAACCGTTTTATTTAGACACACTTTTTATTCCAAAACTAAAACTAACTCTTCATCATTGCTCTATCTATAGGTATTTTTGACATTTCACTATCTTCTCCAATGTTTCTTAGATTCCATCACCAAAATTTCTAGTTAATACAAGTATTAAAATATAAAAACTAAAAGATATCAAAATGATATAGACTTTACAGTATATTGTAAAGAGGATGACTATTTCTTTGACATGGATGACTATGCTAACACACAAATTAGCTTATAATATATATATATATATGTTTTAAAATAAGCAGAAGTCAAAGTACTAGCTAGTAGTATTAAAAAAGAGCGATACATAAAATAAACAATTTAATAAACAAACCACCAATAAAAACTAAAAACCGAAAAATAGTTGAGGAACAAAAGTTCCGTTATGTTTATAACTTTAAGTCCCCCTAAAACATATCGATCCTTTTTATATAAAATACTTAATACTTAATTTTTTTAAATAAATATTATTATATCAATTTTAAAATAGGATCTAAAATCTCTCCTGTTAAATGAGCTACTATACACTACACACTATTATTGTAAGTAAGCGTTTACCTTAACGTGATAAATGAACGATGAATAATTTTCAAATTTTAAATAATATTCTTAACAATCAAATCCAGGACTTTGTGTTTTAATTTTCTAAGAGGCTTATTTGCGACTCAAAGTGCAAACATTTGGGGTCTAGACTACGACATATATCAAAAAAATAATTCCGGGTAACATTATAGTTTGCTCATAAAAATACTAAGTTCGTCACTATTTTTACATACTCAATCAATTCAAGTTTTTTAGTCTAACAATTACTCTTTAAACAATAGTTTATGAATTAATTAGTTGTTTATTACTTTATTTTTTTATTAAGCTAATAAAATACTATAAAATACTATTTATTTTTAAAGGCTATATATATTAAATTTAGTGTACAGCAATGATAAGAAAAGTCTTTCAATAAAATTTATTATAAATTAATTATAATTAATAAATTAATTAATTATTTATTATATTATTGGATTTGTATAACTTAGGAAGGTATGAAGAACTGCCGAAATACAAACAGCCCCAAAAATAAAGATTTTAATAGGCGTATCTAGTCAATATAAAGGAACAGATTTGAAAGTCCATTCTCTTCGAGTTCTGTTTTATATAAATAGTTAACACTTCTTAACAGATGTCTACGGCAAATCTTAAAGAACCAATGGTTTAGAATCATTGTGTTATGAAACATAAAATAGTAACATCCTTGTCAAAACTTTATACATAGGTTTCTGATACAGCATATGCAACACTGAAGTTGAATTCACAAGACTTAATAGGCGGGGATACCTAGATTGGTGTAAAGAAGAACAATCGGCAGAGGGATAGGAACATATTTTAATGAATTGAGAGCAGCATCAAGACAGCAACACTTGGCATTTTTTTCTGGATAAGTAATCTCTTAATATATAAGTTAATGATCATTTATTGTAATGATCATTTATTGTAATGATCATTATAACTATTGATCAATTGCATCAAAACAAATATTTCATACGGGATATTGTTTTGATACAATTGTATCAAAACAAGTTACCGTTGGTTATTTCTGCAAAACAATATCCCGTAATGGATTTTTGTTAAAGAGTTACAATTATTGTAAAATTAGTTTTTAGTTTAGTTTTTAATACGCTGCGTAAGCGACAACAATTAGTAGAAATACTATTAATAATAAGATTGTAAAAAATACTGTTTGAATGAACAAATAAATTAATATAAAAATTATTACAAAAATATTATTCAAAGAAATAAATTAATTTATATTAAACTTACATATATATATACACTAGATAACCCGACAAACGTTGTTTTGCCTTATAAATTATTTCTAGTTTCTAGATAAATTCTAATGTGTAGACAATAAGTAACTTACTTATTATAAGTGTGTAAGTATGTGGTATATGCATGAAATAAGCATGGAGCGCTATGAACGAAAAGGAAAATAAAAATAACAAACACCAAACAATATTATTTTTAAGTTATTATAGTTTATTTATTAAATTATTAATTTAAAATCAATAGATTTGTATGATACCAAGTTCCCTGGCAACAACTGTTGCATCTTCAAATTTAAATTATCTTGGATTGACTGTAAATAATAATAATGATAATGGGCCAGTAACATTAACCAACAACAGTCGAAGATAAAAGCACTCAGTGTGTCTTGGATTAACTGTAAATAAGCGTTCGATTAAATAAATTGAGACATGCATCAACTGGTGAAACTTGCTTGCTGAGCATCCATTTTTTTGTATGACCCATGTGAAATAGCGTGTGATACTTGTGAATAGAGTAATGTTCTTGCAAAGGCACCAAAATCATCCGTACTATTAACAATTCAAAAAATGCAGTGAGTGTAGATTTAGGTGGATTTGTACCACGATCAATCACTGGTCTCGTTCGTGAAAAAATACACGCTGACCGTTTTCAAGATGACGGCTAACTGAACAGCTGCTGGATCCCGTTCACGAATTAAAAACCGAAAGATACGCCAAGCAGCTTCAATTGGAGCTGATATACCGACCATTTGGTAGAGCGTTAATTTCAACCGTTTTTGTTCATTGGAGGAGCATTTTCATTAGTATTTTCTACTCTAAACACAGCCATATCACTGCCTTTATGGACATACTTATATATTTGATGCTCTTCACAGAACTGCAAAACTCAACATTAATATGAGCATTGTATGTTTTGCTTAGCAGAGGCGAATACGGCACCACCCGCCATTGTCCCCATTATCGGGATTTCTTCGACGATATATTGGATATCCGTCGGTATTTGTTATACATACTATCATTAGTGAAATCTTTAGAAAAATTTTTAGTACATTTTCCATCTGCCATGCAAGGCGAAGACGAAGAAACGAAGTGGATGTAAATGCTCGATGTACTTGTTGGCGTAGTTACATAATATATTAAGAAAAAAATTTTTCTTTTTCAAAAATTTAAACAAAATTTATGTCAAAAAAATAAAAAATTTTTTGTTAAAGCAATAAGGATATTTTTGCTGGGTAGGGACACCCAAATCACTTTAGCGGTATGAAAAATAGATAGTAGCCGATTCCCAGACCTACTGAATACGCATATAAAATTTGGTAAAAATCGGTAAAGCCGTTTCGGAGGAGTACGGTAACTAACATTTTGACAATGTTAATTTTATATATAAGATTTAAGATATATATACGTCTATATATATATAATATACGTGTATGAAACTAGTAAGTTGTATATTCAACATCATATAAGTATTAAGCTAAGGATCGATAATAATAACTGAGACTAACTAAGTCCTTGACTAAGGCACCTTAAATTTTTGATTTTTAATAAGAAAATATATTTATAATTATCCTTCCAAATCTTTGATATGATTTGACTTATTTAAAAGTCGAAATTGCAATAACAAACCATAGATTGACAATAAGAGTAAAGAATTGATAAGGTTAGTACTTATAGATGTCGCAACTCCAACGGAGGCTATAGACGAGTCAGTCCATATTTCACGTTCGATTAATGTGAGATCAGGATTTTTTAATATTTTTTAAGTTTTAAATAAAATTTAAAATATTATACATACATTTTAAAGAAGTTGTGGGGCAAATAAAACAATAAAATTAGCAGATTGCATAGCAGCAATGAGAGGAATATCCTAAAAGATATCAAGTGTATTTCATCTATCCTATATGCTCTTTATTCGGCTAGAGAAGAGAGTATATACTACATATAGTTATATGTCATCAAACTTCTATGTCATATGACATCAAAATATATAAGGTATATCTTTTAGTTTTGTAAGTATATTCTTTCCCTTCCCGCCGTAATTGTTTCTATGAATTCCCTATTTTGAAACCACATTGCTACTTTAATCACACTGAGAACGGAGTAAAAGTGCTTGGTGACAGTAACTCCTTGCGCTCATACAAAAACCAAACTTGTACACAAAGAATATATCACTTTAATAGAATTTTAATTAATTTAAATTTATTCTAAAATCTTAAAAGCAAATTCAAAATGATATGTACAATTTTTATATATTACATGTGTATTAGATATAGCATTGAGAAAGAACTAAAGTTAATGTCCTTCAATCTAATATAATCCAAACTTTTCAAGAATTATATACACTTGCCTGCAAGTGTGTTTTTATAAGTTTTATGTTCTTCATCTGTTATTTTATTTCGTGTCCTCGACTTTCGTGCTTGTTTCTTTGGATTCGCTAACGTTTTCTTCTGGCAGTTCAACTTCATTTGCCATAGTTTTAGACTTTTCCGAAATTTTTGTATTTTCATCATCTTCAAACGCTTTGTTGGTGAATTGACGGGGTACTGTTTCATAAATTGATTTCTCTCCGTCCTTTTGCATCAAAAAATCTTCTTCATTCCATGGTTGTGGTAAAGCAGATCCCCAAATTATATAAACTAAATTACCAAAAAAGAATATCACAGCCGCAATTATGAACACGATTTGCCATAGCGTACGATCCTCCTGCAAATAATTTTACAAAAAATAAACTCAAATACATAAATATCTATCAAAATTCCCTTAATTACCTCTTCCGTCACAATTATACCAACTAGTAAAGGTGTTATAATAGGTATAAAGTTGGCTATTGTGTTCACGATGCCCATCAAAATGCCAGCATGATTTGGCGATAAATCGATTGTGTTCAGAGAGCTGCCAATTGTAGCACCACCATTAATGCCTACACTTATAGTCAATAGGACAATAGCCAAGGTCTTTTGATCTTCATCAACAAATCCAACACCAATTAGCGCAGCAGCTGGTATCCACAATGCAATTGTATTAATAGTTTTGCGGAGTGCTGTCAGTGAAAGGAGTTTCTTTTTGAGCACAATATCAGCTGATATCAAATATACGTATGAAAGCACCCACATCGTCAAGTATGGAAGTGCAGAATACAAGGCATTGTCCTTAATTTCCAATTTGAGCACACCATTCATGTAAGACGGTATTTCTGCTTGTATTGTAGAGAAACCCCATGCTTCAGCGCAGCGCGCAACTAGCAATGCATAGAAAGGCACAGAAGTGAATATAGCCACCCATGGAATTGGTATACTCTTCGCATGGAAATCATCTGCTCGCTGTAGAGATGACTCGATATATGTTCTTTCCGCAACAGTTATAAATTTTGATTCAGGCGCATTATTGGCTGCAAATACAAGCCAAAGAACACACCAACCAAATCCTATACCGGCAGAAATATACGATATGCCAGGCCAACCCATAGAACCGTGAGCAATAATGCCACTGGTATACATAGCTAATACAGTACCACATTCTATACCAGTATGACTTAGCGCTCCTAGGCGATTACGTTCTTTAAGTGGTGACCACTTAGCTAAGTGAGCATGTATGCACGGAAACAAGAGACCTTGGAATAGACCTTGAACTATGCGTATAGCGCAAAAAATCTGCCAACCTCCCCAAGGTATACAAAATGGTGTTATTAAACTGAAAGCTGCAGAACCACAGATAGATATGAACATCGTGATTTTAGCACCAAAGCGTCGACTCATGTAGCCACCAGGAAATTGTGTGATAACGTAACCCCAATAAAAACTGGATAGAATATAGGATTTGTGCTTTGAACTCCATTCGTATTCCTATATAAAACAAATAAATAATATTCGTAAATAAAATCTTTTGATTCTAATGATATGTATTAATTAACGAAAAAAATTAATACTTACTGGAAAGTCTGGATTTGTAGTAGCGGCATCCGTCATGGCAACAACTGCAACTGCAACATTTAAGCGCCCAACATAAGATACTACAATACTTAGAAATATAAGGAACGCCTGTAAGTGACGTATACCCAGCATGGGCCCTGTAAATAAGCAAGTAAATTTTTACTATTTAGATTTATAGATAAAAAGTGGTTTAGTTAAATATAATGTGAACTTAGAAATTTACTAAAAATAATTATACATTAAATGCACAATTAATTATTTATTTATATTAGTATTTTTCTTAACCTTGATTTTAAAATAAATAGGATATTAAAATATTTATTCGACAGAAATTAAGAGTTCTCTACCAAATAGAGTATAAGGGCGAGCACTAAGCCAATAGAGAGCCGGTTAGAAAGATATCGTAGTAAGAAGTTGGACTTTTAGCTATACACTTGATTGGCTGGAAAGTTTTGGAATTTATATTTAAAAATTTGCTGAACACAAACATGAATTTGTGTTCTTCTATAGTTTCAAATTCCGAACAATTCTTACTCAAACAGGCATTAACACTTTTGGCTTCTAACGCTACTTACTCTAGTAGGATTATTTAATTTTTTATAGCTTTGATTTTGAATGCTTCGTATTCAAGCAGGAAATAATACTTTTACCCGTCAACATATTATATGTCAGCAAGAGTTGATACTTATTACTTTTAATATTAATTTCTCAGGTTTGAGTTAAGGCTTCTGGTTTTCAATATTACTTACTCAAGCCGGAATTATTACTTCTGGTACCCAACGCTTCCCAAAACAATTCGAACCCCAAACACTTGATAAAGAAGCTGTACTTAATAATTCTGGCATTACTATTTCTCAAATAAACCGAAATCTATACTTCAGAGTAAAAACACTTCCAGAAGTAATTGACATCAACCTCTTATCTGCAAACAAAGAGGAAACATTATTACCTTTGCTAATTAAGTGCCAAATTGTCGCATATCAATGTCTCCGTAGCCAGTAAAGAAAATCACAAGTGGACGTATATTGCCTGGGTGATGTATATCTTCAGTAATTTTTAAAATTCAAAAATCGTTCTGGATATATACGTTTTCAAAATACCATGAAGTACCGGTTCTTTGTCTAAGTGATCTGTTTTGAACTTTTTATGATTTCTCGTCATTAGAGAGACAAACCGACATCCATTATGGGTTGGGTTTTATAATTTAATTGAACCCTATTATTCAAACTAAGTTCCGAATTTCTGTTAATAGAAAAATATAGTTGCTGTGATTTTAATTTTATTTGAGCTTTTTTATTTTCGATTCCATGTCAGTCTTCTGTCAAGCTTTCTGAATGTCAAAATATTTCACGTCGGAGTATAAAAATGTTATTCAATATTTTAGTGGCATAAAATTGACAGTATTAATTAAAACTACGTATACGAACTTATCATTGTTATCACCTATTTGATAGGACGCTAATTATCTAATAGTGTTGAGAAAGAGAGTTAATTCTCAACCACAAAAAAGGAGCGTTTTTTAGTTCTTATATTTTTGTTTATATAGTTTTTTTCTTATATAAAAATAAACCAAGCAATCATTTATATTAAAAATAGCTCTCATAAGCCCTTAAATAACGAACACATTGTTTCAGAAAACAAATTTAAAACAATCACGTAATATAATAAATTTTGTTTAAATTGTAAACACAAAAATATAGAGCTTAATGCAATTGCCAATTTGAAACAGAATTTGATTATATGAGATATACAACCTTTTTTACTTTTATATTTTTATAGACGTTGTTAATAAGTTACCTCACAGACCACTTTCGCCTGTGCAATAATCTTTAAGAGATAACAATGTCCGATATATAATAAAAGCTTTTTATATCTGTATTCTGTTATGTCAATCGAAAACAAGCTAATAGTATACAAACAGGTATTACGTCCAATTTCAGACTACGGACCTCAACTCTGGGGTTGCACGTCTTAGTCAAATAAGCAGATAATCCAATAATATCAAAACAACATTCTAAGAACAATTACCAATGCTTCATTGTGTGTCCGTAACAGCGACCTTCATCGCGACTTGAACGTTCCGACAATTGATGAAATAATCACGCTTCAGGCTGAAGCTCATAAAAAAAGACTTAAAGTTCACTGCAACACAGAAACTTCATCACTCCTTCAAACAGAAGGCCTTGCACGACGGCTAAAGAGAACCAAACCGTCTGATTAAACTAATCAAATTATATATTAATCATTATACTACGTATAATATTACAGATAAGAATTAATATCGACTATTTCAAGTCGCCGATGTAAAAACATTGCTAATTAGTCTTTATATTTATTTAGGCGCCAATGAATAAAATTATAAAGAAGAAGAAAAAAATAGTTTGTGTCTAAGAGGCGATGAGACTTCTAACAACGGCTAAGAAGAGACACTAGAGCGGTTGCTATGTGTTCAACAGGTCTTCTTTTTAGCGGAAAACATTGTTTCGTCCAGAAAAGTGAAAGAACTGTGAGAATATTAATTTGTAGCTTAGTGTAGATTAACATATAAAAATAATTATGATTTATTTCAAAATTTTAATAAAAAATAATCATAAACAAAAAATATTTGAAAAACATCACTATATAGTATAGTCTTAAAAAAATCATTACTGAAATAATTGATTTATCTCTTTATAGTTCCTTTTGATAAATTTAATTTAATTTTAAATAGGTTACGAAATGAAAGCGTCACCTTTCTAGTTCACAACATTAAAAAATTCAAATAAAATAAACATTAAATTTATATTGGAGAGTGATATGAAAGTAGAACACAAAAAGAGGAGACCACGGGAACGATGGACTCAGGATGGATGAAGCATGATATTGAAAATTTTGGGTTCAAACCACTACTATCGACTAGGATCTAAGACAGCCTACAAATTGCTGTGATGTTATAATTTTAAATATTTCTTACTTTCCAATTAGGCAGGAGAAATGGAAAGGGGATTCAATTCCACACTTCTGGTAATATTCTGTGGATGGCGTTTGAGCACCAGACTCACAAATCACTGCAACGTTATGAATGTTACAAATTAATTATGTTATAATTAAATTTACGTCATATATATAAATGACGTAAGTATATATATATATGACGTTCTGTTTTAATAAGTGTCATAACATGATAGAGTTATGTATATCACCTTGTTATGAGGAGAAAGACGGTTCGTTGCTTCAGAACCAGTTTCACAAACTACTGTGTTATATTTACAATATTATTAATTAAATATATTTTAAATAAATTTAAATTGATGAAATAATCATCAGCCCTTCAAACAGAAGGTCTTGCACGACGGCTAAAGAGTAGCAAACCATCTGATTTAACTAATTAAATTATATATTAATTATTATACTACGTATAATATTACAGATAAGAATTAATATCGACTATTTTAAGTCGCCGATGTAAAAACATTGCTAATTAGTCTTTATATTTATTTAGGCGCAATTGAATAAAATTATAAAAAAGGAAAAAGTTTGTGTCTGAGAGGCGATGAGACTTCTAACAACGGCTAAGAAGAGACACTAGAGCGGTTCCTATATGTTCAACAGGTCTTCTTTTTAGCGGAAAACATTGTTTCGTCCAGAAAAGTGAAAGAACTGTGAGAATATTAATTTGTAGCTTAGGGTAGATTAACATATAAAAATAATTATAATTTACTTCAAAATTTTAATAAAAAATAATTATAAACAAAAAATATTTGAAAAACATCACTATATAGTATAGTCTTAAAAAAATCATTACTGAAATAATTGATTTATATCTTTGTAGTTCCTTTTGATAAATTTAATATAATTTTAAATAGGTTACGAAATGAAAGCGTCACCTTTTTAGTTTATGATATTAAAGAATTCAAATAAAATAAACATTAAATTTATATTGGAGAGTGATATGAAAGTAGAACACAAAAAGAGGAGACCACGGGAACGATGGACTCAGGATGGATGAAGCATGATATTGAAAATTTTGGTTTCAAACCACTACTATCCACTAGGATCTAAGACAGTCTACAAATTGCTGTGATGTTATAATTATTTAAATTAAATATTTCTTACGTTCCCATTAGGCATGGGAAATGAAAAGGGGTTGAGTTGGCTAAGCAGCCGCTTTAATTACACACTTCTGGTAATATTCTGTAGATGGCGTTTGAGCACCAGACTCACAAATTACTGCCACGTTATGAATGTTACAAATTCTAAGCCTGGCACTTGCAGTCTGAACAAATTATATACGGACTATAAACTAATTAAATAAAATTCGATTATTTCCAAAGACCACTGATGAAGAGTACTTGGCAATACTCGAAACAGCGTTGTATGGTCAGCCAAGTTTAATAAATTAAAAATAAAAAATTTTTTCCTTTTCCTTTCTTTGCTATTCGAATCGGTCTAACTTTTAAATAGTTTCTTTCGTCATAAAAAGACACTCCATTATCGGCAACAAAAAATTAACCTTTAATTAATTTATAATTAAATTTACGTCATATATATATATGACGGAAGTATAAATATATATGACGTTCTGTTTTCACAAGTGTCATAACATGATAGAGTTATATCTATCACGTTGTTATGAGGAGATAGACGGTACGTTGCTTCAGAACCAGTTTCACAAACTACTGTGTTATATTTACAATATTATTAATTAAATATATTTTAAATATATCATTGTAGGTAACTAGGTGCAATGGAAAGAAAATATAATTCTCCAATTTCCAATTAACTTAGAAATTGATTCCATTCTATTGATTCCATATTTCTCATAATATTGGATAAAGTGTTGGATATTTTTAAATCAGATTTATATTAATGTTATAAATATTATTAATTATTCTATACTCCATATTTCTCACAATTATGGGTGATGGATTATTTGTTTTCGAGTCAGCCCTATGCGTTCATGCATTTTATTTTGTACTATTAATCTAAGATAATACGATGTACAGCAAAGCATGGGTTTAGATCTCAACATAATGTCGATTTGTTTTAAACTAATATAGTAATTATAATTTGTTCTGGATCACACAAAAATCACAAATCCCTAAAATTTTCTTTTTGTTTTCATATATTTCAAACCGTTATAATCGGTATAATATTGAAAATGTTTATTTTAGTGATATGAGTACACGAAGTTCGAAGTTTATTGTTAAAAATTATCTCGACACGATAACGTAAATATTGCCTCAAGTTCCCCTTGTGAATTTCCTTATCAGCAATATAACAATACTGGATTATCCACTAATTGATGCCAAATACTACATATATCAATTAATGTTCAAGTACATATGTACATATCTAATTTCTCTTATCAAAGACATTGTTCACGTGGGCTCTGTTATCGCAACCATCAGAGTTCATTGAAGTGCTGAAATAGGATGGTTATTTTTAGTACCAATTGCCTTCACCGACGTAGGATTACTTAAACTGTTGAAAATGTTATCTCGATGGGTCAGCTTGTTAGTTAAAAGGAATTCAAGTGAAAGTACGAGTATATGATGGGAGTTATCGCTTCATTTATGCTTTTAGAGCCTACTTTTTATGATTTAATTGTTACGAATTTTTGTGATTCATGGGTTATAAAAAAAAATTATATTGTTGTTTTGTTCTGACTTTCAGATTTGTGAAAAATTTGGTCAGTCGATCTTATCGATTGCCATGGAAGATTGTATCGCTTTATGGCACAATTCTGTTAGAACAATTACTTTTTATACTATAAAAGCATATATCAGTAACTAGTTTCCTTGGTCTTTGTATATATTTGGAAATGTTATAAATAAAGTCAGATTGTATTTCAAAAATATAACAACAAAATTTATTTTGTAATATAAATTCATTTGTTTCACTTTCGAACTAAAACTGCACATATGAGTAAATTATTATTTACGGTAGTAGTAATAAATTATTATTTAAAAAAATGCTGTAAATAAAAAATCACAGTTTGAGTAAATAAGTAAAAATCGATTAATATCGACAAAATTTAATTTAAAATATTGTATATACAGACGTAGTGAATTTGTTGGGAAATAATAAATTATATTTTTTATTTTAATTTTATTTTTAGTAACAGAAATAATTTAAAAATATACTGTTTTTAATTGTTCAAGTTATATACATTAAAACTATTTAATTTTTTTAAACTTAATATTTTTTTATTATTTATTTATTATACAAATTATTACCTTTAGAAACTTCAGTAGTCATTTTTATTAATGTATATAATTTTAGTTCAAAGACCTAATAATTTCCATACGTGTTTTAAATGCAATAGAGATTAATTTTTGAATTATTTGTTAAAAATTTTTAATTAATTAGATTTAATACTATTTTACTAATTGATTTGTATTTATTTAAAGTAAAAATTTAAAAGCCTTTTATTTTATTTTAGTTTTTTTGTGCCTGTTGGCACATTGTTTAACTTTTTCACTTCCACTTTTCCTGACTATCAAAACCTTTATGAATTATTGCACAGCAGATTGATTATAGCAGGCTAGTTAGGCATTCTAGATTGAGTTTTAATCTCATCACTGATTAAACCTGTTGTAAATTATTTTATTGCCAACCTCATGTGTACGTCCGTCTAAGCATTTTTATTGTACGCAGTATTTTTATCTTTTACAACTTTCATACCGAAGAAGTACGCTCGAGCGCATACTTAGTAATATTTAACAATAATAATCAGCATAGACGGTACTTACGACTATTTTTAAAATAATTAATAAAAATTATTTTAAAATAAGTAAGGTAAGTCCCTGATACGGCATTTATAAATTAAGTAAATTAGTATAATTTAAACAATGATTTTGTTAAATTACACATTTTTATTTAAAGCACGTTCTGATGTTATGTTTTAAGACCTTATCTTATAATTAATTATTTCAAGTATTATTTTTAAATTGTCTGTCAAGTTTAGCATTTATCAAATGCACTACTTAAATCTTTAATTGGTATTATTATTTTAAAATTAATTATTTATCTAAAACGGTGATTTACATTATAGGTAAGTGTTAAACAAAAACTTAAATGCTGTCGATTTGAAATCTTTTCCAAGACTAACTATTTTACTTGTAGATGATTTGTTATAGTCGACGGAGCAGATAGAATGTCTAACAGAATAATTACTTATATTACATACGTACATGAACATATTCCGATACTGCATATATATATATATATATGTATATATATTGATTCATAACAATAAAAGTTAGTTTTGTTGCATAATCAAGCGAAGAAAATATTACATGTTATTTTATTTACTTTGTAAAAAATATACACAATGAGCCGTATTATTATTTCCACGATCAACTTTATCATATTTATACTTAAATATATTTATCCGAACTTTTGCATAATAATTATAATAAACATTGCAAACCATATTTGTAAACACTAGTAATATCATATTAAATTATTTCATTCATTTAAATTCAAAGATAATAAAATGATATCAGTTTGATATAAAACAGCTGCTAAAATTTTTTAAATAAATACTTATTATCTTATTATTTTTTAATCTTATTCCATTCGGTGTTCAAGCTGTCTAATCCACTTATATTAAATCCTACTGAGCCGCTTAGATTTAGTCAATAACCCATTATAATAAAAATAATCATTTTTTGTAGTTAGAAGACTTTCTAAATAAAAACTCCCTTTGTCACTATTTGCTATTTCCTAGCTTATAGGAAACTAAAGCAAAAAAATCATTATCATAGGTTGGATGTATGGAAAAGTATACTTACTCGCGGAGTACCCACAGACTTACTATATCCAGGTAAAAATGCCGTTTTTGTAGGAACATAATTATTTACAAAAAAAACCATTTTAGTAGAACTACGGAAGTATTTATTTATTAAACTATTCGTGTATACTCTTTAATATTAGTTATGGAGAAGTACGGTTTAAATGTGTGCATGAACGCAAAATTCAGACCGGAAACTAATAACAACCAAAAGAGCTATAACACTACATAAAAGATGCATTAGTGGAAAATTGAAATGTAAGACTTTGTATTTACAATCATTTTCCACCCATACCATCATCCTTGATAAAGTAATTTCTGGAAAGATTAATTCAATATCCATTTTAATCCAAACAGAGCACCACCTTTTTTTCATTTAAATCCCCACTTAAGTCGTATTGCCATTATATATCTTACTTTTAAAGCTAACATAATATTGTCAAACAAAACTTGTTAAGCAAAAAGTTGTATTTTAATTTCGTACAATTGATCTTATGTTTTATTACATATTGAAAATCTTAACACCATATTCTGGAACAAATCGTTTTGTAATGAGTCATGATCTCATTATAAAATTTCTCTTGCTTTTGAATCTTAAATTTCACAGAAAAAAATTTGCTTCATCGCTCATGGAAGAAGAAAGATAATCCTGTTCAGAACACTTCAGAAGCCCATATTCATCATAAAAGGTGAGTATTCAAACCAATTTATATATTTAAGTTTCTATATAGCGCTGCCCCAAAGTAATGCGAAAATTCAATCAAAATTGTTAGCTACGCGCTAGCTTTTGAAATTCGGTAATATATAGAGAAGCCATATTTTCGAGTCATTTCATATGAATGGTATTTAATGACTATGCTATTTATAAGCACTAGTCTGATGGTACGCACATTATTAACAATATCTTCTAGTTCACTACCAAATCACAGAAAATGACTATCTGTTGCCCCTAGATATCTGATGGGAATGTCTTATCTGCCTAGTTGTTTACTCTAAGTCATCATGTTTATAAAAGAGTAAATGTGTTTAATCACAACAACACTTGTACCTAAATAACATAATTACATGGTACATAATAATATAAAATAAAACATAATATAATGTAAAGAACAATTTAACTGAAATTTCTGAAAACTAGAACATACATTAAGACCGAAAAGTTTTCGGAAATTCTCATTTAAAATTCGCGCGCTGTATATTTTTCGATATTTTAAGTTTATGTAGTTTGGCAGCAATTAATGACAATTACTATGCCAAAAATGAGCGCGATCTGTCAGACAGTTCGTTTACGGCAGCTGTTGAAACCAGTTCACCTCAGTAGTGCGTTGCGAAAAAGACAATGGAAAAAAATATTGAACAAAGAGTTTGCATCAAATTTTGTGTTTCGAACGAAATTTCGTGTGCAGAATCGTTGCGAATGCTACAAAAGGCTTATGGGGAATCAGTTTTATCGAAAAATCAAGTTTATGAGTGGTACAAAGCCTTTCAGGACGGTCGTACGACCGTCGAAGACATTTCGCAACGCACTACTGAGGTGAACTGGTTTCAACAGCTGCCGTAAACGAACTGTCTGACAGATCGCGCTCATTTTTGGCATAGTAATTAAGGACAGTGCTGCCAAACTACATAAACTTAAAATATCGAAAAATATACAGCGCGCGAATTTTAAATGAGAATTTCCGAAAACTTTTCAGTCTTAATGTACATTGTATTATCATTAATTGAACATATTTTTAAGATATAGTAATGACCGTTCTAAATGAAATACTGGAAAATATTATTTGTAGATTGTGAATAAATAGCTATTTATTATTTTACGATAATAACTACTAACCCATATTTATGTTATATTATGGTAAATTACAATCAATATGTGTAAAAATGTACCTCAACATAAGAGTTGACATCAAACACGTACCGTATCAGTAGACCTTACACTAAATCTTTGTTTAAATTTTTATATAAAGTAATCTTAATCAAAAAAACCACAAAAATAGCTCTGCAAGCTAATCGACTAATTAATATTTATATAAAAAAGTCATAAAATATAAAGTGTGAAGGAAAAGATACAATTTACTACCTCAAGTGCCACTTAAGAATTGTATTGTTCAGTTCTTGACAAGTGCTTATCTCACTTACATATACGACTTTCATATCGGGGGAAACTATTTGAAATGAACAATTATATCAAACACAAACTTATTAACAATCAATGATAGCTAAATTGTTTACGTGATTATTTATTTTGAAATTTCATCACCTCTTCGGGTTTAAGGGTTATGGTCAATCAGTAATCAGTCTGATTTACTTTTACTTCCAAATAATTTTTACTTTAACATTTAATCGTAAAATACAAGGAAAGGCTATACATCCCAAAGGGAAGGCTATTAAAACCACCTAACCACACGTTAAGGTAAACATTTTTCACAATTTTGAAAAAATATCGGATATGAAGTGGATGAAAAATAGAGTAGACCTCAATCAGCTAAAAAGGTTTTTGGCCTTTTGATTCTATATTCTTCGAATGCTTAAAAAAAATAATGTTGTGCTAGTAAACGTAAGCCTGGATTTGGAAAAACAGATTTGCCGCATCTTTACTTGAGCGAATAAGAGCTATAGATATTAAAGTTTCCGTTAAAATGGATTACATTTTAGATATTTCTAATTTTTTTTTTAAATAAATCAGAGGATTTAAATGTGGAACCTTTGTCACCCGTAATGTGGCTGCTAAAGAAATGTCAACCAATTCTTGTTCTATCGCAAGAAATGGTCTTAATCTGTGTCTTGCTAAATTATTATTATCTTATTAGCGAACCGAAATCAGAGTTATCTTGTAACAGCTCTCTAATAATGCGAGTGCATTTGTGAACCACCGTTGACTAGATGCATTCTGCTATATAGCTTGAATAGCTGGCTGATTGTTTGTTAGAATATACACTTTCTACTTCTTCTTCGGACGGTAAAGACATTCAATTGAAATATTGAAGTAGATTTGCAGAATGAATATGATTTCCATATCCCTATATCTACGAAGTAAACTACTTCTCCTATGCAGCCATACTTTCTTAAGAATCTAAGTTTCTGTCTTTAAAATAATGTTACTTGATTAGAAAATGGTTCTTGCAATCAAGTGCTGTCCCATAGGAAAAATAGTCTTCACAGATTTGTAGATGACTGAGTAATTAACTGATCCAGTGCATATATTCGTTGCCTTGTCTTTAAAAAAATTTTAAAAAGAATGTACATTAATTTTTTTATGACTTTCTTGATGATATAATTTACTTTAGAGGAATCAAAAAAGATTACTTGGCATTATCTAAAAACAAATAGGAGAACCAAAATCATTATGCTGTCCATAATAGAGACTTTTTCTGTGTTTGAAATATTTTGTCTATTTAGTATTCTATATTGTATACTTTTTTAAAAAGCTTGGTTATAGTCAAAAGTTGAGTACTAATAAGTACTACCTCTATATCCTAACATAAGCTAGAAGAGTAATTAACATTTTTCGAAGCAAAATGTCTATAATAAATGTGATATGAAGAAAAGAAGGCAATAGTTAAGAAAATTTATATTCACGAACTAAATTTCTAATCAAGTAAACCATTTAGACTGATCATAAAATTATTTCGGCTGACGTCACATTAGCAGACGTTAATCGTCTGCTAATTTAATTGACCGTATTTAATTTTGGACTGCAAGTGTTAAGAATTTAACTTTGCCAAATCGGTAGTCTTGTCTCGTTTTTTAACACACAATACCCTTAATATTCTAGTTGTTTATTTGTAAATCACTTTTGCACTCGCTTGCCATTAGAACCAACGCATAAACCACAGCTACACTATTTACTCAACTGTTATGAATTAATATTTTTTCAAATTTAAACGTTACTGTTTATAGAAAATATTTCTAAGTACTGGTTTTGGATCTCTCGCTTATTATTAAGTTCTACAGTAGCTTCTTTTCTTTTTTTAACAAATATTATGCATTATATAGAAAAGCGAGTAGAAGTAAAAATATCTAAGTTCCAAAATTTACCGCTAAGTAAAATAGTAACTACTGTATAAAAAAATACGTTTCTAAAATCTTTTAGAATGGTGTCGCTACGAAAGTTAATCTTGGTATAAGTCTTGCAGAATACAATAGTATTTTGTACAAATCCAAAGCATTACACCACTTTTATCGCATTTTTACTTACAGTCATAAACAGTTGAATATTTAATAAGCCAGTGATAGACTACTTATACAGCAAGTTATTTGGTTAAAAAGTAAGCATGCTCCTAAATTGTATGCTTCATAAATTTTATAATGTTTAAATTACGATTAGTTTATACTGATGATATTTGCCAAACATTACCGGTAATAGCATGAAGAGCACGTGCTGACAAAACAAATGCATATCTATTATAAAGCAATCCGAAAGATGAGATTAAATGGAAAACTATAATTTACAGATAAAGCGAACGATAAAATATTCGTCTTCGCTATATATTCGTAATTTAATAATTTACGTATAAAAAAAATTTGGAAAACATGAACAAAAAATACTTTGGGTTATTGAGCTAATAATTTCATTGGGATAGTGTTTAGTAACCTAATATAAGATCATAATTAACCACTATTGAAATCTATTTTTAAATCACAAAACGACATATCAATTTACTCATTCGGTACTCCAATAAAATAGAACACCCATTGCTCTAACCAGAATTTCATATGTCAACTCCACAAAATAGGTTTGAAAAAAAACGACCTATAAATATATTTTTAGAAATTTAAATAGTGAAAGATGAATGGTCAAAAGTGACTAAATCGTAAAAAAAATTATTGTAATAACATTTTTTCTCTGAAAATAAATTGGTTTTTCTATTTTGAACTTTTCTATATAAATGATTTTCACTTTTATTTTAATCGATAAGAATCCTTGATAAGTTTATATCCTGCATTGACAATTAATAAATTGTAAAACCACATGTGGAATTTGAAAAGATGTTCATACCTAGTTCAATATCCTAGTTTCATAGCCAATTGTATGTAGCTTCTTATAGGGAGTTTATATGACCTTTAGTATGTGTCACATTAACTTCGGAAAGTGTACTTCATCTAAATAATAAAAAACTGCAGTTTTTAGAGTGTTTGACTTTTAATATAAATCAATATACAGGGTGTCAAAAATAAATTCTACCTTAAAAGAATTAATTAATTTTAAATAAATTATTAATTAAAAGATCAATTTATTCTTAAAAATTGTAATCGTTTTTTGGTCATTAAACATCATCTGATTTGATGATTTATATTTGGGTGCTAATGGATTTTGAAATTACTGTAACTTGAATTTAATTTAATTCGAAAAATTCTGAATTCTATTCTATTTCAATATTATTGTTTAAATAATTTAGTGCCATAAAGACAGGAAAGCTATTTTGCTATAGGGAAAAGGGTTCATAGTGCGAAAAGTTTTAACTACAACAATTCATCATTAGTGGTCTTTAGAAATACTTTAAGGTTAAAAACTTCGTATATAATTTTTTTGGACAAAACTTCAAATATGAATAACACGCAGGTTCGACCCATTCTATACATATAAATTTTAGTTGTATATGAATTAAGTCAATTTATATAATTAAACCAACACATGTTTCAAAGGACAACTAATGACGAATATCTGGCGGTGTTCGAAACGGCTCAATAATTCACTTAATTAAAATTAAATTTTTTGCTTTTGAAAATTTTCTAACTACTACCTCATTTTAACACCTCATTAACTAACTACCTCATTAACAATATACTTCTTGTCATAAAGCATAAAATTTTTAATAAAAATTTTAATTAATAAGTCTATCTTATAATTCTGTTAAAACTCATATGAAGACTTGAAAGAGCACCGATATAAGATATTAGTGTTAATTAAATCAGTTCCAATTGCATTGCTTAGTTGTATTAATAACATAAATAAAAGTAATTAATATTAAAAAATAAAAGTAAGTAATTAAAAAATAATATAAAATAATAAAATAAAATTTTTGTTGTTGTAGTTCACTACTCTTCGAAAAAATCTCTTTATAAGAGTAATTAATAAATTAATTAAGACAATTTCAGTTCTATGTAAAACTACTATTATCTTAATTAAATATATATGTTGGTAATAGCGTTTAATTTAATATATTTCAGAATAAGTAATCACTATAATAAACTTATTGCACACATTTTATCTATTGTTGTGTAGGTTACTTTTATTTTTAATGTATATATATATTTTTAATTTTCATTTAATATAACAATAGTATAGTTTGATTTCGGAAACATATATAATTATATACATATGTAAATAAGTTCTTAAAAATATTTCTTATGTTAATATCAATTAATGTTCATAATCGAAAAAATATTTGCGGCGAATAATGGCATAATGTTTATATCAGCATTCTTCTGCACTAACTCAATATGTATGTAATAACATATATTAAAATGGGCCACAACCATTCTGCGGTCCTTCATGGAGCTTTTTCAAACTTAAAATTAATGAATGGTTGGAAAGAGCAGCTCAGTCTGATTGGGATAATTCATTTGTCTGCAGACAAGCTAAAGAATCCGTGCCGTATCGATCAAAAGCCAGAACTAGGGAGCTACATATGCCGAACAGAAGTGGCATTCGATTTGTCAGAGACTGCTACTCGTCTATGGAACTAAAATGGGTATGTCACAATAATCCTCAAAGAATGCACTGACGTATGGCAACAAGTTCCCAACCCGTTTTAAAATCTAATCTAAATCTAATGTATATCAAAAATTAAAAAATATATATTATTATATTTATTATTTTAAATAAACAATAAAATACATTAATATATATATTATATAGTATTTTTACAAATAATTCATTTTTAAAATTTCTTTTTGGAATATTTAATAAAATTAATTTGGTTTCTACTTTAGTGAATGACTGCATTCTGAAAATATCCATCGATCAATCGATATGAAAATATGATTTAATCTAATTGAAAAAGAAAATCTTTTGTTATAGTCAATAGAATGAAATATATGTAAAGATGGACTGAACATTATTCGTACATTTCTATTTCTAAAAGCAAAGTCATACTATTTATTATCGTTTATCTTTGAGTAACGCATTTTAAAACATCTGTTTGGTTTGTAATCTGTGCATCATAGGAATTTAAATTGATTTGTTTAAAAATAATCTATGAAATATG
Organism: Teleopsis dalmanni; assembly: GCF_002237135.1. Lineage (NCBI taxonomy): Eukaryota > Metazoa > Arthropoda > Insecta > Diptera > Diopsidae > Teleopsis > Teleopsis dalmanni. Next base: position 91,593,210 of record NC_051847.1, on the reverse strand, counting down.
GTTGTATTTTTACAAACCAGTTAAATTATATTTAAATATAAATATCTATTAATAGCATTCTATGAACTAATCAAAAAACTCAAACTTTTAATTTAATAAACAGATTTTAAAGACATTAGAGTTTAGTAATAATTAAAAAAGATAATTTTATTTTAATTAAAATATTAAAATTATATATTATACAAAACCGTTAAATAAAAAAATGAATTATTAAAGATATTTCCCAATTTCCTATAATTGGTTTTAATCGAAATAAATTAAATCTCTCCAATTGTTGAAATAAACTAGATAAGAAGTGAAATTCTTTAAATCCACACATTCATATATATATTAAAATATAATATAAAATAATCAACTAATATTTTTTTGATCTTAACAGAAAATCTATAGTTTCTGCAGTTAAAATTTTACTTATATAAAATAGTTGGTCATTTGTTCTTATATACTGTATGGCTTTTTAAACATTCGTGTATAAAAATATATATATTTAAAAAATAATTTTATTTTTAAAATACTTTTTATTTCAGATTATTAAACATTAAACTAACAAATTATAATAATATATTTGGCACTTAACAAATTATTCAATGGAATCAATTTATTGTTATGTCTCCGGTTATATATATATGTACATAGAATCATTTTATATTACACTATTAAAATCGCCTATTTTGGCTGACCTCAAATATAGGATTTCTTTATTACCAAAAAAAGTAATAGAGAAAGTCAATCTTATACATTCCATAAAATTTTGAAATTAAAATTTTTCTAACTTGGGGTCGCATTTATGTTAGTTGAATTACTTATTGTAGAGATTATCTTAAATTTTAGTGTTAAAATTATTTAATAATAGTAGTAATAATAATAATAATAATAATAATAATTATTG
>NC_051847.1:91568896-91592221 GCF_002237135.1 Teleopsis dalmanni | reverse complement strand
TAATTGGCTTAAGTTTAATTTGCATATAAATAATATCAGTGAACTGGAAAAGTGTATTAATAAAGAATACTAAATTATTTTATATTTTTAATAAAATATATATTCAATATCTTACAGAAGCTACGGGATTTGGGATAAGGCATTTGCAATGCTTTCTACTCTTTGGCGCTCTGTCTGTCGGCTACGCCTTACGTGTGAATCTCTCAGTAGCAATTGTTGCTATGACGGATAAAAATGCCACCAATCCTGATTTTATGGTAACCTTTAAATAAAATTAATTGATATAATTAATATTATTAAATAATATATTAAATTTTTAGGAATACGATTGGTCAGAAAAAACGAAATCACTTCTACTGAGTAGTTTCTTTTGGGGCTATATTTGTACACAGATACCAGCGGGTCAATTAGCACGTAAATTTGGTCCAAAAGTAATGCTACTGTGGGGTTTGTTGCTTGCTTCAGTATTAACGGTTCTAACACCTTTGATCACTCATATTGGTAATTGGCAGCTTTTATTTTTTATGCGTGTTCTGCAAGGACTAAGTCAAGGAGTAGTGTATCCTTCAGTTCATACAATTCTCTCAAAATGGTCACCACCCGACGAGCGTGGACAATTAAGCACCTATTGTTATTCAGGCACACAATTCGGTACAGTAGTGATGTTGGCTATTAGTGGTTATCTAGCTTCATCATTTTTGGGTTGGCCAAGTATATTTTATGTATCGGGTGGTATTGGCATATTATGGGTTGTTGCATGGAAAGTATGGGGTGCAAATTCACCAAGCGAGTACAAGTCTATATCTGCAGAGGAAAAAAAATTCATTCAAACATCATTAGATGCGGATAGCAATTCTAAAGAAAACGCTAAGCCTGCAAAGATACCATGGGCTCAATTTTTCACATCAGTGCCGTTTTTAGTGTTGATATTAGTGCACAGTACGCAAAATTGGGGTTTCTGGACTTTGTTGACTCAAATACCTTCGTATATGAAAAATATACTCGGTATGGACATCAAGAGTAATGCGCTGTTATCTGCTTTGCCTTACACAGTCATGTTGCTGCTAAGTTTTGTGTTCTCTAGCATTTCTGCACTGTTAAATAAAAAGAAATACTTGAAGAGATCTGTGAGTCGTAAATTGTTTAACACAATTGGTCACTGGATACCAATGATATCCTTAGTAGCGTTCGGATACGTAGGACCTGACAAACTTGGATTAGCAATTTTTCTATTAACAATCACTGTGGGCATTAATTCGGCTACATATCTGGGCTATCAGGTTAATCACATCGATTTATCGCCTAACTATGCTGGTGTGTTAATGGGCATCACCAATTGTATATCCAATATTGTTAGTCTAAAGGCACCACTAGTCGTTGGCTTTATTGTTACAAATGAGGTGAAATAGTTAAATCATATTAGGAGTGAACTTTTAATATTTTTTTCATTTTAGAAAAGTGCTGAACAGTGGCGTATTATATTTTTTATTGCTGCATTTTTTTACTTAATTGGAAATTTATTGTTCATAATTTTCGGCAGAACAAGCGTGCAACCATGGAATAATCCAACAGAGACCCCAAAGCAAAATAATTCAACCCCTGCTGAATAAAAGTTTTGACAATAAAAAAGAATACTCCGAATTTCAATATCGCCGTAAGCTAGTCTAAGAAGTAAAAACTATTAATTTTTTAACAAATAATTATTGTGATTTAGCTGTAATTTAGAATAAATAAGTAATTAACAAAATAAAATTTCAGAAACATAAAATCTTGTATAAAATTTCCAATTAATGACAAATCCTTTTAACGTTCAATAATAAATAATGACATTAATTTTCATAATTTTCTTATGACTGACAAGTTTTAATTGCAATTCAAGATAATTTTATTTATGTAGATTAAAATATTAACGTTAACCGAATTATATTGGTTATATATAAAAATAATTTAGTTTACTTAAAATATATAGTCCGTACTGCTTCGGAGTATTCCACTCAACCCGTTCAAGTATAATCGAATTCTAACATTTGGATCGAACGCTTTAAATATACCAAAATGTTGCATTTGATCTTTCAGTTAATCGAATAGTAAACCTGTTATAATACATAACAGAATTACTCGAAGGGAATATAGTGTTCGAAAATATTTGGGTTCGAACCAAATGCATATTTAGACGTCAAAATGTTTAAACTTTCGAAGAGTTCATATATTGTATTTAAATAACTAGTTTTATAAAATCTAATCTATTTCAGTTTATACTGCATTTTTATATGGTATCCTTGAGTTACTTGATCTATAAGAGCTAAAATAAACAATATATAACAGTTTAAGTAAATCAGGACAAAATACTGCAGAAGTACATAAATATATCGGTTAAAGTTGTAATTATTATTGAAGTTAATTTTATTTATTAATAATATATTTATATACTAAAATTATTATAAGCTTTAAGAAGAAAGTAATGCCTAGAGGGGACGCGATCAACACTGGCGCTCAAAGAGATCAAGGCTTTCTGTTTCGATCCATCTAAAAGAGAAACTTGCTGAGTAACTACACACAGTTATAAACAAATAAGATGGTTACCAAATTAACCTATACCCATTAGCCTATTAGCCTGAACTTAGGTTAGTGAAGGTGCTAGTTGACACCACCTTGAATAAAAAAATAAATAAAAAATAGAAAAAAAAACTTTTATGAAAAAATAAAACTCATAATGAAGTCAAACTATGATATAATTATTATAATCACAATCATTATTTTGAGAATAATGATTTTAAATTTTTTCGGACCGAAATCGTTACCGATTCGATCATGTATCAATGTCAATAAGTATCAATTCTTTATGCTGGCAATTCTGAAGCAAAATATCTTTTCAGTACAAAGATGTATATGTATGTATATTTATCTTTACTTGCGATTTTTTTAAAGTTAATTTATAAATCAGTTAATATTCATAAAACTAATCTACTATGTAATCATAAGTATAAGTATATAATTATTGAATATTGTTTTTATAATAACTTTTCCTTGTAAGTTAAATGAATTACCAAACAGCAAAAAGGCAGATATAATATGTAATAAGGAAGGGAATAATTGAAAAAAAATATTTAATAATTTAGGATAAATTTAAAAATATGTTCAAATATTGCTAACTATTATTAAATTCTGGACTTTTTTTATTTAAACAATGTTTTTCTAATTTTTATTATAAGTACAATGTGAATACATTTCCTAGGATAATTTTAACTTGTAGTCGTAGAATCTCAATAGGTAAGTAATTAACTTTCAAATCGTTTTTAGATTGTTTATATAGAATATCCAATCTATTTGAGTTTATTTTAACTTTATTTTATTTTATTAGTTATTTTATTTATTTATTTTATTTCAACTATTATGTACACACTTCGGACTTTTATGTCCGATGTAGCGTGCGATTCAAATTACTATATTGGATTTAGTTTGCGAAATAGCTATGATGAAGATTTTGATATTTATATTTTTTAGTGTCAAATGCACTAGTCAAATATCTTACTTGGGAGATCTTACAGTACTGGATCAATGTGAACTAATTTTTGATTACTTGTAGGTATATAGTTAGCAATAGTTTCGCTATTATTTTGTATACGTTTGTTTTCAAAACGATGTGATTTCAAGATTGTTCTCCTAATCACGATCAATCGTTCAAACTTACAAAAAAGTTATTTGTTCAATAAACATCATTGATGGCTAATTTACATCACCAAAATATATACTTACACATCCGTTAAATTTTTCATGCAGCAAAATCTAAAGAGTGTTGTATAGGTTGAAGTAGAGTTTTGTTAAATCCACATATCTACCATGTCCATATCATCAATTAGTAAACATATAGCCATCAGAATTGGTGGTTTGTATTCTACCTTTGTTATTTTTATGTGCGGTACTATCATACCTCTAGATCAATGATATCTTGAATGATATTTTTGTTTGACATATATCAGAGAAACAATACTGACAAATTAATATTCAGACCAGTGTTTCTAGCATTCATTTGCGCTTTTAAACCTTCCATTTTAATACGATGAAGCTTTGTTGGCTATCGTTACCATGCATGACACGGTTTATATGTTAGAACAGTTAAACCTGTTATAGTTTGAAGTACATTTTCACTCAAAAATATTTCCAAAAATTATATTACAAGAGAATGATAAAATATTGTTCCTCACATTTCAATAAACATTAACATTTTTTTAAATTACCAAATAAAACATAATATAAATTGGGATTTTATAGTAAACCTAAAAATACGTGTAATTATGTTCTGGAATAAGAACCTATTAGTTTGAGAATAGAACTTGAAATTAATTATAAATCCTAAGATGAGTTGAAAATCACTTTTTTTTTTTTGAAAATCAGGAACGTATTCAGATACTCAATTTTAAACTTTTTAAAAACAAATCAAAATTCAAAAAAAAAATATTATGGAAAAAAGTCCATTATATCTAGTAATAAAGGATTTGAAATATTTTAGTGGATTTTGAACCCTAATAACCGCTTTTGAGTATACCACTGTTAAGGTTATTAAAATCGTATTACGGAATATCTCAAGGAGCTGTAGTATTCTGTATTGTAAAATTTTAAAATAGGTGATTGTGTAGAGTACTAAGAAGAATCAAAATAATGCAATGTCATCCTAAAATAAATCCACTCTTTATTTATATCTAGAGAGTTTGCAAAAGCTAGAAATATGATAAATACACACTTTTATTTAACTGATATAAGGAAGAAAACTAAGTTCGATATACTTTACACAGTCATAAAAATAATTCGATTGTGCTGAGGAAAAAACTTAACAAATCAATAGCGGTGGAAATAAGTCCTCAGAAAATATTTGGGGAAGCTATCATATAGAAAGCAAACTATTCAAAATTACGCCCAATAAGTATAGTTGGATGTTTTCAACTAAAATACTTCCGGCATAAGTAAATAGATCCTCCAAACGCATTCGATAAGTAAATCCTGAAGATGTAAGATCTATTTGGCGTCCAAGGCAGACATTTAAAGATAGTGTTTTAAGGAGTACTAGAAGAAGTGGAAAATGATGAACGTAATAAGAAAAAGAACACACAGCCGATTAAAATGAAAGAGATTTCACTAGTCCCACTCCATGCTTTAAAAGTAATAAATGGTTTGATAAGGAAGTTTTTCATAAATTCGAATAAGAGTTGAAAATTCAAAGAAGTGACTGCCAGTAAAGGGTTAAAAGTATATAATTTAAAGATAATTTAAAGACTTATACCAGTATCAATTATCAAATTAATTAACATTTTTGGCGAGCTTTTGTGTTCATTATTATCAATTTTCACATATGTTAAAATATTTGACAAAACAATTTAAAGTGGTTATTACATGTGGTATGAGGAACAATCGTTTATAACATTGGAGAGGTAAATACGAATACACATTCCTTAAATAAATGTTTATTTAAAAACAAATCATAATTCAAGACATTGATTGTATTTTTAATTAATTTTTATAAATTTCTTTAATATTTGATTTTTTCGACTTAATATTTTAGCAGGTGGTTCAATTTTTGTTTCATGAAATATTTTGAGAAAACCAGCTTTTGATAAAAAACCTCAGGCACGAGCCAAAATAAGAAACAATTGAAAAAAAAACTTTCGAAACTAATTATAACTTCAAAAATAACTTATGGGAGCACGTGATAATTGAAGGTTCATGATGTTCACGATGACATGCAGTTTGTTGTGGGACCAACCACTTGGTCTCTGATTGGCTTTGAACTAACATGTTAACATTTGTTTATATCGTGAAGTTCAAGTTCTCAATTTTTTGGTTTTATTTTTACACATTATAAATAATATATATATAAAAAACATTTATTGCTCTCAATTAAGGTAAACAAATACAGTGGACCTTAACATACATAAAAGAAAATGTTTAAAAAATTTACTTCTCTATAAACACCCATTATCTATTTGCATTTAATAGAAGTACTAATATATAAACAGGTCTCAATAACCACTCCTCACAGCAAGTAAAAGGATTTCTTTCTACACTATATTGTATTATATTCGTTCGTTTTTTATATAGTATTTAATAAAATTAGATCATAACCTAGAATAGTTCACTTTTTAGTGCACGGTATTTTACACCCCTGTAACCACTATTGTAAATAAAGGATGTACTGAAAAATATACCAAAAATACCGGAAACAAAAAACATTTTTAATTGGCATGACAAAGTGAATCAATTCCACGATGTATAACTGTTTTTCTATTTACACGTATGTATGATTGACTGTCAGTCTGTTTATTTATCAGGTAGCTATCATGCAGTTTCTATTTGGTAGTTCGGATAGAAAAATTGATTTTTTTCGAAATATATAAACTGATAGATAATTATAATTATCCATCCTATGTGCAGTAGGTAGAAAGGTGAAGAAAAACGAGGATATAATTTTCGATAGAAGGTTTGTCATTTTAATATATTGTTGAGTGAATCAAAGAATAGGGCACCCGTAAGTTAAGCATCGATCCGGATAAGCCTGGGCAATAACACAACAGTTTTTCTTGAGTTTTTTCGTTGAGAAACATGACTTATAAAAGTTTTGTCAGGGCAGGAACAGCTCAGCTCCATATCGTACAATTGTATATTTCTGTGAACTAATATTACTTAAGATATGTTCAACTTTTTGCTGTAAATTCAGAGATTCCACAATTAGATTATTTAGGTTATGTCGCCGTTGACCAGGTGACTTCGCATGTTAACTAACATCGCATGTTAGTCTTCATCTGTGACTTACAGAAACAGAGATAGTTACGGAAAAGATAGTTCTACTGAAAACTAAACAGCGTGCGGGTTTTACGGTGTACTTCTAGTCCAAGTAGGTGCCACTTCTTCGCTTCGTTGAGATAGCTTCATTAGTTTCTTTAATGCATGTGAGAATATATATATATCCTGTATTTCTATGTTTACAGCAAGAAAATAGACTCTGAGACGGTTAGATGGGTGTTATTAATTTATGTTATTAAAGTTTATTAATTTATATATAAATCAAAATAAGTAATAAATAATAATTTTAATAAAAACTAAAAACAAGAGATTTAATTTAATGAATGGAATTAATGAATAAAAATGGAATTAACTCTTGGAGACTTGGTAGGATGTCAATCCTGACCATCTCGCGTCAGTGTTTAGGATGATCATCTTGTGTCAGTATTTGCGTCAGTAACTGGTGCAACACAAATGGTTTATAATTTAACTTATCTTGTACTTCAAATGATCATAGGCTTTTAGGAAACACATACTGTACTTTTCAGTTCCTATTCGGTGTAATGTCATTGAAAATCAATGCAACTTCAACCATAAATCATATTTATTTCCAATGAACTCTCAATATTAAAATTCCGAATGATGCGAACTATTTTTTATGCATAACGAATTTTTATTTGAGAAGCGTTTATATTTAATTTATTTTTAATGTGTTTACGTAGAAAAAACCGCAAACTGTGTTCTTAGCATACATGAAATTGTAACTAAATTATTTTGAAAAGTAAAAACTTATTTAAAAAACATGCACAGAAGTAAAACTGAAATATCGCGGCACTTTATATGCCGTCCACGTCCCAGTTTTACGTTTTTAATGTCTTCGATTGCCAATTTGGATTTCACGATATTGAAAATGAACTTGAATTCACAATCCATAGGTAAACATCACTTGACTTGTGAGGTAAGTAATTAAATAATCATCGTTTAAGGCACTCCAAGTTTATTTATTTTGTCCTATTGCGATTACGTACTCTGGAAGAAGTACAAATTGTTACGATTGTATTTTATTACGGAAATATTTTGCGAAATGATTCATATCAGCATAGGAAGATTTTATCAATTCATCGCATTGTCAGTTCACTGTCTTCTTAATTGGGTTTTTCTTTATTTCCAAATTTGATAACGAATATTGGTCGTAACACTTTTTTTATACTAATTTTATTACAGTTTAAATATAAAGAGTAAAGTAGAATATAAAAAAATATATGTATATGAAGACACGTATATATGTGGCTAGACATACTTCTAGTCACATTTTTACGTTTGGCAACATTTTGTATTCCACTCCATTGCCGGATATTCTGTGGCCATGTTTCCGGTCAAAACCCAATTTTTCTTTGATTTTGTTTTGTGTAAGTGAAGTCGTTCTCGAAATGAATCAAAGGATTTCAGAATTCTTCGAAATATCTACAATTTAAACTATTTGAGACGATTCAAATCTGACCTTCTAAAGATCAGGTTCTCACAACGTAGTACCATACATAGTATTTTACAAAACGAATTTTGGTTTTTTAATCAAGGTTATGACTACTTATTTATACTTTTGAAGAATATTTAGTAGTATCATTATTATGCTGGAGGATTTGCACTGCTACTTATACATAAATAGTACCTCCATCTATAAGTCCATGGATGTAATATTTTATGTAGAAATTAAATATGATTTTAACCATAATTTAGAAAGTAATACGAAACACAAACATCCATATATACATTGAAAGTTGAAATCCTTTAATAAAGCTTAATTGCGATTTATAAATAAAAATAATTTATAATTCTTTAAAGGATTCTAGCACATGCACCACTGCAAATTTCTAGTCTTCGTTTTTGTAATTTGCAACTTTGCAACAATAACAAGGTTGTCTTGTGTGCTGTAAAAATTTGTCTTACTGTTCATTGGAATATACATATATTCTAAATTTAGTTTAACACAGACTGCATGCGTTAGTAAAGTAAAAAGGCTAGTTATGATTATTTTAATGTTTGTTTATATATATATATATAATAAAAGGTAAGTGCTAATCAAAATAAACTGTGAAATACAGTTATTATTTTATATTAAATGGAAATATTTCATTTGAAAAAATCTATTATATTTTTAATTTATAGTAAACAAACGTAATTATAAATTAAGTTAAAAAAAATAAAGTAAAAAAATTTTAACGAACACTAGGCTTTATAATGCGGCCGTTTTCAAAGTTTGATTTCATACATGATTTTAATATATTATTTTTATATTTACGTTATTTAATTAAAGACAATGTTTTAAGTAATTTAAATTTAAATTATAATAGGTTAATATAGTAATTGAGGGATAATAATTTATGACAACTTTATAGAACTCAAATTAATTAACGAAGTTTGTTAAATATTTATAAAGGTGAACGTAATGGAGCACTCTACAGTGATGATTGGATTATTATCGACTACTTAATAATTAAATATTAAAAAAGTAAGATATTACAAATTTGTACTATTTGTAATAAAAACCATTTGTAATAGTAATAAAAACCATAATAAAATTAATCGATTAAGAATATTGGATTTTATAAAAAGTGAGTCATATACGTACTATGTAAAACATATTTGGAATTTCTGTAAGAAATACTGCATCAATTTTTTTTTCTACTAGATAAATTGATAGTAATATAGTGTTCTAATTATTATTATAACACTTTTGAGTGTTGTGTGATAAGACTTCCCATGCCCTGAAGTTATTGTTTTTCAGGGGTGTTTGACAAAAAAAATTTACTGACTGTAATGAAGAAGGTACCATATTCATATCCTTAAAATCAAAATTACTACTTTAAAGCAGGCATTTTGAATCGATTGAGGCCATAACAGAAAATTTAGTGAAAGAGTTGAAGAACACCATACCTCAAAAGCGGTATAGTACTACTTCAAAAGCGATCAAATAAATTTTTAAACTTTTATTTTGTGAACCAATCCAATCAAAACTTTTATACTCCACAATAGGAAATCTTTCTGTGACAAACAGAAAAGTGTGAAATACTGAGTGACTTTAAAAATGTAATTTCTTGATCTAATGAGTTTTAGGGGTAACCATATGGTTTGGGTTTGAATTGTAATTGTCACAAATCAAATCCTTTCGAATTTGAAAAGTGGAATCATATGTAACATACATATCCAATGTACAGTTTAATTAATTAAATTAATTTGAAATTTTGAGTTTTGTCAATTTTTGTTGATTATACGGAAACGACAATTCCAGTTGCTGTGTTCTTTTTAAAATTAACGCGTAAACTACAGCTACATAAAAAGTCGATATAAAAAGTTTGATTTGTTTAACTTAAAAGCTTAGAAATCAATTTGCATTGAAAATTGCAAACATCCTTCTCTATGTGCAGGATATGAATGTATTGGCTGTTTTCATCATGTTATTTAAATGATGTATTTTCTATAAAGTGTCTAATATCTCCTACATTAGTTTGTTAATATCTTGGTAAACGGAATATAAACTATTCTCATATGCCTTGTCCCTGCATAAAAATTTAAAGTTTTGTATAAAAACAATTTAATCATCCAATTAATATTTATATTATTAAGTGAACCTTTAATATAATAGATACTAGGAACTCTTAATGAGATGGTACTGTATATTATATGAAAAGAATAATTGTGATATAAATAAATATAAGCCACTTATTACGAGTATGCAAAAAATAATTATCGTAACTAATTGGGCTTTTGATTAAGTATGTTATTATAATAAGAGATTATAAAAAAATTTTTAAATTTTGGAACGTTTATTTTTAATTCGTAGTCTAATAAAATCCCCGTTGTTAATAATAGCAACATCTTTAACATTTTCAGGGCATATTAGGTCTGGATATTATGTGTAATTTAGTTATTAGAAAAATACTTGCATGGCTTAAATTTTAAGTTTAACTTGAAATATATATTATAAAATTCGATAATTTAAAAAAACAGCAATTTAAAAAACTATTAATAACAGCTTAAACGTTTTGAAGTGATTTAAGTGTGATGAATTATGAGAACATAAAAATATTTTAAATTCCGCAGCACTACAGATTTTGCAACAATAAACTAATGTATTATTAATTCTAATTTTAATCACAAAATATATTATATTTACATTATATTATAAATATAATATGAGATCGTATGAAGTAATGAAATAGCAAACATTTTTTTGTAATACATGTAATATTAATATCTTTGTTTAAAATACTATTTCAGCCAGTAATTTAGTTCTACATAAATATTGTAATAATTTGTAGGAGGATGTCCAATAATATTTTGAAATACTATATCACACTCATTTAAATAACTCTTTATCAATTTAACTCAATATGATTTAATCTAATATCAAAATGCATTAAGTTATCATCCAAAAATTTGCACTATATCTTTCTGTATCTTTCAGTAGCAATACCGTAAAATGTTACACATAATTGCTTAACCTTCCCCGGTGTTGTTTATGCTAAGACCCATTGGATTTTATATGCTCTGAAACCGAACACTAGTAATGTTGCCATTGCCAGTTCATCGTATGCACCGGCAAGTAACCTCGAATGATCTTAAAACATTAGTTGAGCAGCTATTGCCACCTATGTTCTGACAAGTTATCAAAAATGGAACCAGTAATAAAAATATGTTGCAATAGGTATTTAAATAATATTGAATTTCGAATCTAATGGGAAGTTCTGAAAACTATATTGAAATTTATAATTTAATTTTTTATTCTTTTTATATTTATGATGTGATTTGTTTAAATTCGCTTGGGTAGCACAAAATAAATAATTTAGTGTTATGTTTTGCTTAAAAATAATGACTTTAGTAAATATAAAATAATATATACATTACTGCATAAATTTTATTTTACAGTTCCGTACTAACTGGTTTATCTAAATTCTAGCGATGAAGCTTGATTTGCTAATCTATGTGTAGTACGTCATTCAAATAGTTTTACTCATTGTTTTTTATTAAATTTTTCTACAATTAATTTACAATTAAATTAATTTGTTCAATTTTCTTTAAAATAATTTTTCACTTGACCATTGTATTATACATAGAATAAATACATCAAATATGCAGCGAAAGCAATATATAAAATATGTAAGACCGTGACAGCTGTCACTTCATTAATCATTGTCTTTTGTTTTTATATGCTATCTGAAGCATGATTTCTACACCTCCATTGGTGTTATTATATAATATCACAAGTACAGGATTGTCATTATCTTCAACTTCATTATAATTACGCATAGATAATAAAGCCAGAAATTTGTTCATTCTTATATATTTGAGCAAATTACCGTGTTGTTGCGAATGACAGACCCAGTGCTGTCGTTTATTATCTATCGAAAATTTGTCACACATATATATAGTTGGTTGTATGGCAACTATTGTACGAAACTAGTACACGATGGTATGTTGTTTATTGAGCATTATCTATTTATTACAAATTGCCAGACCTTTTTTAGTCGATTTCCATAAATCATAGATATTTACTCTGGAGATCGTACCAGACATTTATAACATATCAATAAATGAGAACATTTCAGTCAAAATCCTGTCCTTCTACACTAGCTAGACTAGATTTTTTATGTATTGATTTCAAGCATTAGATGCCGTAAACGAATATAGAAAGGTACTTACAATCAGACCTAATCTCATGAGATGAAATTCCTGGGAGTTAAGCATTTGGAAATTATTTTCGTTTTCTACAAAACTTATTATTTTGTTTTTATCCCATAATAATAATTCACTAATTTCGTATAATTTTATATAAAACTCATTTCGAAATCAGAAAATTTTAAATTCTAATTAATATAGTTAAAGAGCTATAAAAATAGCTATAAAGCTAATAATACTTGATATATTAACTTATGATTATAATTGTAAAACAGTAATAATAATAAAATTTTCTCTTCAAAAAAGTTGTAAGACTATATCTTTTAGAGCATCTGTTCGATTTCACACAATACTATAATCATTTTATATGTATATATCATATAATTTATGTATTAATTTCATATTAAACTGAATGCTGGTACATCAATAAATAGATTTTAAATACGTATTATAAATTATAACTGATTAAAAGATAAATGGAGATGATTTAAGACCGTATTAACCGTATTGAAGAATTTGTGGAAAGCAAACTACTTAGTATAACTTATTAACGTGATGTGATTTAGACTTAACTAATAAATATTATATGGAGCTTCATATTACTAAAGTGATAATATGGGAAACCGTGGCGTATACGCAATCTTTACTTATTATAATTTTAAATAAAAAATGTGTCATTAGGTCCAACTGAATTGTGGCCTGCAATTAAAGTAGACAGAAAGCTTGTTAAATCATAGGATTAAATGATTTATGGGACAAAAGCTGTACTAAGAGGAACTACTTTGAAGTTTAGATGATTATGTATATTACTAACCTGTTACAAAATTAATTTTTAATAATATAGCAAACCATCAGGTAATATATATATATATATGCTTGTTGTATTTGTATATTCAACTAAAGTAACATTTGTATAGTATAGCATTGTTATAGTGTTTTTTTATTGTTATAAATAAAACTTAAGAAAAAACGACTTGAATTATTTTACTGTGATTATTATTTAGTTTTTGATGCCTTGACTTTAGTCCTGAAGGTGTAGACAAGTCGCTTTTACTTAATTTTTCTTTATGATAACTATAAAAATTGACCAATTAGTCTGTGTCAACACTTATATACTTATATGAAATCCCTATCAGAGCTTTTTTAACTGTATAGAATAGATTTTGTTCTTGCTTTCAGAGAACATATACTAAAATTGAAACGATACAGATAATATCTTATAATTTATTATATCTTTCAATATTTTCAAAAGCCTTATTCGAAGATGTTTTGTAGCATAATCTGATCATATCTGGTCATATATTATTACTAGTTAACCTACTTTTTATTATCTGTGTAGAGTATATCAAAGCACCGCCTTTATTACTTTTGTATCGAATTGTATTGAAAAGATTTTATAAATCAAACATTCTGAGGGCAAATAAATCATTATTACATTACATTTATATTTAATTGTTTTCAGAGCTAAAAATATTATATAAATTGTTATTATCTCTAGTAAGATAAAATGAAATAAAATATGTAACTTTGATTTAATTATTATTGATTGATAAGTATTTCATAACCATTCACGCTTCAATGAATATTATCCAACGTAAATAAACTGATAAGATGTAAAAGTGTGAATTGATTGAATTTTAAACGATATAACCTACAAAGGCTTAGCGTAACCTACATAGATTCGCTATGAAAATAATTCTCTTCAAACGCAACTCAGGATCAATACAAGGTGAAGTATGTTCTCTTCAAAAATTTTTTAATTAATTATCTAGAATTTCAATTGATGTGGCAAGAAAATTATTCCTAAAAACGTTGATAAAAAGACAATACAAATTGTTAACTCATGTCAGTTGGTGAAGAATGCACTCAACATTGTATATCCACAAGCACTGCTCTTGGGATTGTTGTGTTATGCGAGATACAGGGGCGTAGTTAAGAAAGATGAAATTAAGTTTTAAAATAAAAATAATTTAATTATTGAATTTATATTTATTAAAAAAGAAACAATTATAACTATTCTATTATAAGTATTACAAGAAAAGGAAATGTATATGTAAGGACTGCTTTAGCAATTTAAATAGATTGTTTTAAAACTTCTTCGCAGTCAGATATTTGTATCTGCTTCCTTTCTTAAACCCCCCTTTTCTTGACTTCCCATTTTCACATAATCCTTTGGAGTGGTGTAAATTCAGTTCCCTAAAGATGAAGATATTGGTTCTAAGAGCAGTTTATGAAATTCCTATTACTCTTTCGTATACCCACGCTTCGAACTTTCACTTCAAAAATTTTTTAATATTCTTTATATCGATTGAATGGATACCTATTAAGAACGTAAGAACTTACTTAAGAAGTTACTAATGGATACCTATTAGTAAGTGTAATGCAATATACCATAATTGCAGTTTATTGGTCGTACTGATGTTTGTATCTTTCAAATTTTTTATGAATTTTTTAGTGACTGATTTTGTCATTAGAATATGATATAAAATCTTTTCGGAACAAGAGTTATTATAAGAAGTAAATTAATGTAATTAAATTTATGACGTCATATAAGTTTTCAATTACTGTCACGTTTTGTTGAATATTACTTAATCGTTAACATATCATGACTATCGTTTTGGTTTCGTACAGTTTTGGATCATAAACGACTGATAGATGATAACTTTTCCAACAGTTCGGTTATTATCTTTTCGTTGTCTACCAAAAACTTGTCAATTTTCGAGATACAGTCAAATAAAATAACACAACTTTCATTTATTCACTGAAATTTACGAACGAATCATCCGCCCAAAACCCTTCTGTGAATGTTAAATCCGAACCACAAAGTTTATGAAGAGATCTGTTAATCTTATAAGAGTGATAATATGGTATCATACAGTAATATTAAGGTTTTAATTTTATAACAAGGATCAGGCTTATAAGGAAATAATGTTTAAAGGTATCAAATGGTCAATGCAGCGTAGTCAGTGAGATATAAATTATGTTTCGAAAAATATTGAAATATATACTGCTTCGGTGTGGTTCGAATTAATTGAGATAACTTTGCATCAATGACTGAGATGTAGTACTATAGTTGTAGTTAACATTAAAGACAGAAATTGTGTTGTTACATAGAACAAGATTGTTTTTCATTTGTAGTGCCAATACAGAAAAGGAAGAAGAAGAAATAAAGTCATAAGCTCGTCAAAATCATAATTGTTGTTGTTTTCAATGCAAATTATAAAACTAAGATTGAAAGATACATCAAAATTTCGATTCAAATTTGTTAATGAGAGATGAGGCTATTTGTGCCTCGTCACTTAGTCAAAGCAGTGTTATTCAGTAATAAATGTCAACATTTGTATCTTTTAAAAGCAAATTATCACAATTTTTGAATAACATGCATTTTCGTCATAACCCAAAAGAAACAATTTTGATGAGCCCATGACTTTCTGCTTAACATAACCCTTAACTAGAATTTATATACATAGATATATCATTTGATTTATAAACAAATAATTTTTCCTCTTCCATAAATTTTTTTTACTGATACACATTTTTTTTACTGTGATAATCGTACAAAACTTTATATAACATTAATTTAAATTTTTCTTCGACTTGTAATAGATTATTGTGATCTCTTTTATTTACACTTTTTTATTTGCTTCGGTACCATTTCAGTCTCTAGATATTGAGAAATTTTTTCTATAACTTAAACACCAATCTAGTATATCGAGCTTTAGAGATGGTAATTGTAGTCAATCGTCGTTCGTATAATAATGTAAAATTTGCATATAGTGGTTATCGTTAGGTGCCGCTTGTAGTTTTTGTTGTAAGTATAACATACAACCTACCTATGTAGTTAGGTAGTTTAATTTGAACCGCGTTATTTCAAAAACCAAACTCTATATCGGCTTATGATTAAGTTCTCAAAAGATTAAAACATATGAAATTCTTTAGTTAAATCGCAGCACCTGGTAAATAGGAATCTTTCTGAAGTATTTTCTCATTATACATATATCGATTTATTCTCATAATATTCAATGCGATTTCAAATTAATTATTTCTTCTACAAAAAATAGATGGATAAAGAACATATAAGTGGACATTAATTTGTTTTATTAAGCTGCATATATAACATTACAAATCAAAGACTATAAACTAAAAATTGTTTTATAATTTAATAATTAAAAAGAATTCTAAATAATGCATACCGGTTAGTACTGCTCTTTTCAAGTTTTTATAAATTCGCTATGAAAGATGACGATGAACTTCTAGTCTTAGTTCTTGTTTTTAGCCGTAATAAATAAAGTTTGCAAATGGAGAATATATATATAATTTAAATTTATACAACAATCAATTAATTCATGAAGAGCTAAATTAATTTTTTTTGAAGAATGTATACTTATTATTATAAAAATTCTTCTTAAACACACATTCATCCCATGCACAAAGAAATTTTTTAAAAATAGATCATTTACATATTTTATAAAACATTATTAACTTAAACCAAGTAACAAGCTCAGCACGATTTAAATTTAAATTTAGAATAGAGTTCTACTAGTGCTAGAGTTCATCAAAGAAACAATCACATCTTTATATGTAAAAAATTATTGCTCTATTCCACATTTGATGTGGGAGAGCTAGTAGAGCAATGTAACCACAACTTTAATTAGAATGGGTTAACCATAAAAAATAATGTGATTTGATTTATATGTAGATATATGCAGTATATAGTGCTAACCAGCTTTTATAAATTTAAGAACGTAAATTTCTTGTAGGTTTTTTAATAAAAATTGGAAATGTATTCTATTATACAATATAGAAAATAGCGGTTTTAATAAGATTTAATTAATATTTAATTAAGATTTATTTAGATTTTTCTATGACGATTAGAAGGGCTGCAAGAAGTATATACTAAGAGTAGTTAGCACTATGTTTATTTAAATGCTATTATATATGATTTTCATTATAATATTAAGTTAATTTATAAAATCGACTAGTTTCAACTAAATTACTTAGTTAAATTTTTTGTACGTGACTTTGTCAGCTAAAATCAATTAATATATTTAACAGCTGTAAAATAAATGTATAAATAACTTTAAAATATGATTGACTGCTTCGGATATTTATATATATATTTTATATAAAAAAAGGTTGTATATTACCCTGCAAAAGTTATAAATCTTTTCGTTATTGGCTTAAGCTTACCAACTGGCACTGTTGATATGTGATTCTTGTAAAAATCTTTGCAAAGCTTTGTTGAAGCTAAAATAACATCGATTGCTGAAAAACTTCAATTAAATTAAAAATAAATATCAACTGAACCTGAGCGAGCAAATGAACGAGTGAATATATAAAACACATTGCAGCTCCTACAATAAGTTCAGTCAAACTGATATTGTTGCGAGTCGCGGAACGTCAAATAGCGCGATCGATCGCTGTGTTTTGGTCACATAATCATGTGGAACTGTATATCTATGAGATACAAGTATTGAAGTACGGATAGAAAACATTTTCACCCAACGCCAAGCTTAACTTTAAATAAGCCAAACTCCAAACCGCATGAACATGAGCATGTAATGTGTACAAACTGAAAAAGTTCGTGAAATTCATTTATTTATTTATGCACTTGAATAATTTTTTAATTGTTTAAATAATTTACAAACTGAAAAAAAAAAAAATTGTGATATTTAAAAATAGTGAATAATCGAAATTTATGATTTCAACGTTAATCGCTGGTGAACTTCAAAAGAGTATACATTTTTTTGTAATTTTCAGTTAAAACGAGAAGTGCAAACGAAACCAAATTTGAATTGTACTAACAATAAAAAAAAATTAAAATAAAAAAAAAATTAAAGTAAATAAATAAAACTAATATTAAATAGTTACTAGAGTAGTAAAGCCATGAAAATACCAAGTGTAACAAATACCAACGGCACGATGACCGTGAGCACACCCACCGCAAACGATAAGGATGTGGCAGCCGCACCAGCGAAGAAGGGTTAGTGTTTTTAGTTGTTTTTAATAAATTTTAATTTATTAACATGCAATAGAAAATGCATAAAAATGCATTATAAAATAACGATAAATAAGCACTCGAAATTAGAACAGCATTGAGTTTAGTAACTGAATTGCGAACAAGAATTCCATGTGCCAGTTGTGGTGACCTGCAAAATTATCACTGTAATAGATTTCCTTCAAACAAACTGGTAATGTCTGATGTCTGGCAGCAGACAATTCGAAACAAATTATTTTGCATTAGCAGTATAAAGGCGAAGAGAAGTGAGCAGTGCTAATAACATTTTTAGATTTATGGATAAATTATTGACTTCAGCTTTTCAGTGTAAATTTGCGATTATAATTTATTTATTTTATTTTGCTACTGAAATTTGTTAACAGCAAGCAGTAGCCCGCAGAAATATTTACTTGCCCCACATTAAGTGTTTCCAGCACCTAATAGAGCGTAAACTCCAATTGAGGCAATTTCGATTTCTACGGGTGCTACAGTCTAGTCAGTATCAAAATCAGACTTAGACTTAGAGGCAGAGTCATAGTCATAGTCATAGTCATAGTCATAGTCATAGTCAGAGTCAGAGTCAAATAGAAGTAGAAGAATGTGTTTCAACTAAAGTATGCATTTCATTAAAATTATTTTGCTAATTCATTTAATTATGTGCGCAGTCGCATTAGCGGTGATAGGTTGGCTTTCTAACTAATAAAATTGCAAATCTATATAAGGTTAAAACAACACTGAAACTCGCAGTAGAAGCAGGAAATCTTGTTCATGTCTACAATACAAAATGAAATCAGGAAAGTTAAGAACTCATACATAACATAAACACGCTACATCTGGTATCTGGTAATTGCTTTCAGGCGATATATTATTTGCTGAAATTGCAATATAGTAATATTAATTTACTGTTAAATACAAGAAACTACATTCCTCTGCAACAAACTACTTTCGTTTATAAATATTATTTAAATAATTTTATGAAGCCAATTAAATTAATATATAAGTACATTAAGAACTAACCATAGGAACTTAAACAAATATATTAATTTATATATAAAAGTACAAGTACAAATAAACGTAGTTTGCCATTTTACTACCACAACTAAACTGAAACAATCCATTCTGTTGAATTTAAACAATTTAACAGATCTATAGTCCTCACCAATAAATTATTGAGACAAACTGTCAAAAATGCATTACCCTAAAAACCTGTTTCTACTGAAAGCAAAAGCTGGGCAATCACAGACAAAATGCTTAATTGTTTGTTTTTTCCTGTTAATTTCCACAATTTTTATAGTGAGTATAGAAAGAAATGCGCAGTTTCTCTACTTGACTTCCTGTACATCAGTGACCAGGAAGAATTTACACGGTCACTTTAAATGAGTTCCCAAGATCTAGTTGGTGCATACAAATATACTCGTTCAAGATAGTTATGTACTGACACTCACACTAAGAACAATTTAGGGTTTGATAAAATATACTCATTGTGGAACCATTTACCGAATAATAATTAACAATAAGAGAAATGTGGAATCATGACAAGAGAAGTGTATCCCATCTGAGCACAATTTGATTTTTTGGGACATTTCGATATTACACAAATGTGTCCATAAGCATTTTATCAAAACTTTTATTAATTTCCCCCAAATCTGTTCAAAATATTTTATATGAAGAGACTGATAAAAATTATTTGAATTTAAAGGTTTATTTAAAAATTCAAAATTAGTCCAAAAACAAGAAAGGGTTGACAAGCAAACGAAAATATAAAAAACGTTTACTATTACTTCAACAGCGATTTCGTTGACAAGAAAATGCTTCAGAAGGTTATATATGTGATTCCATGAGACATAATTGGGTATTTAGTCTTTCGTTCAAGTAGTGTGTATGAGCAGTTTTGTATCTAAATATGAAAATCTTAATTTTTAAATCAAAATATGAGATTAATAAAAGAATTTATTTTTGGAAAATTTGTATTAGAGATGTCCGATAAATTCATCAGTTCGTAAAGTTTTGAAGTAGATTGTTTGTGTCTCAAAAATACCATTACTATTCCGGTCAATAATATTTCAGTACCTCCTGCGAGTTTTCCACTTCGATTCTAATTCTATAGGATTTTTCATTTTCGAAAAATTGTGACTTGGTCATATTAACTTTAATTTTTCTTAGTCAATTTATTTAACATTATTTAAGAGATCAGATCATTTATTTAATGAGATGGTTCTAATCCTTGTCTTGTTAATTCAATCATTATTTGATTCTCTTCTATGTTCTGCTGTATTGGAACTTAATTCAATGATATTACGCTTAATTGACCTCAGTTGAGTTGTGCACTGTTTGACTAGCTTTGATAAGGAACTGTGAATAAACCTCTCTAAAATTGGGACCCAACTGTCTTACATTTGGTATTAACATATATACATTTTTGTTGATATACTAAAGCGAGATATGTGATTTATGTCTAATACATCATATATAGTTCATACAGCTAAATCAAAAGAAGCAAGCTTCTTTAAATTTAAATAAATTTAAATTATAAATTTAAATATTGATTCGAATGTTTAATTTTTAATATTATTAAAAAAGGAGAAATAACTTTGTTGATAACTTAATTCTCTTTTTCGTTAACTACAGTATTATCAATTCAAATTATGATCGTAATTATTAGAACTTCCATATAATCGTTAATGTCACTTAAATTACTTATTATATTAAATGATTCAGCTTTTTACAAATTTGTAATTATTAAGCGAATTTTATTTCTATATAAATATAATATATTAAAAACAAATTAAAAACAGTTTAATTTTACATCATTAAGAGAAAATAAAATCGTTCACTTTTGTGAAAAAAAATAATAGTTTGTTGTACTTACTTGAAGTACTAATTTACATCAAATCATCATAGCTCCAAATACAGAAAAATTGAAACTAATCTGCACTGTACAATGTCCGACTGCAGATACTTTAATTATTCGCAAATTATGCCGAAATTAAAATGCTAATCATGTTTTAAAACTATTCAAGAGGGTATAGAGCATCATATTCACTAATCATTTCCGAAAGCGAGAGGTCCAACTGAATGAACAAAATATAAGTTATAAGCCCACAACACCGCAACAATTAAGAAAAAATGGAATTCATTGAATTATCAGAACCTAACTCTCGACAGGTGTTATATAGAAACCTTAATTACTATTCAAAAGTAAAAAGTGATGATGACCAGACTCGATTCAAAATAATATACGAATCTACAAGTAGATAATTAAACTTATTGTGCTATATGAGCGGCCAAATCTGCCATTACAAAATTATTTAGTTTTGTTAGAATTTAGTTTCTTTCGTCAAAACGGAAGGTAATAATCAATTTAATTACAAAATTTCAAAGTTGCCTAGAAGAAAGTTCTATAGGTTTCATAATATGATAATGTATTCAGACTTGTAAAGACCCATAGAGATCTGCGAATTGATTCCATGGAAAAATATATTAACGATAAAGAAATAAACGATCTAAACTTTACACAAATTATCATTAGAGCACAGGGAACTTCATATTGTAGATGTAGAGTATATAACAGAAAGATTATATGCCATAACTGCACTCTTATATCGTAAACCTTATATTGTTATATTGTTCCCTAATTAAGGGTGTAAGTTCTACAAACACGAATTAACCAATCGACCATCAAACATTACTTATTAAACTTAAGTAATAAGCGACAATTTTTTAGGGAAGAAATATACTATACATCTATTTCATCTATTGTCCAAGGTTCATTAATTGTACTAAAAATTATGTATGACTAGGCACGTAGCTAGAGATTGGGGTGTAAATTTATTTCTATTTAAAATAAATTTCTTATCACAGTACATATTTGTATTAATAATAGAATTTTTTTGTTAACAAATAATTCTAAAATTCGAAGCTATAGAAAATTCTTACTTAGTACTTCACTTAAGATATCAATTGCTGTTTTCGGAGCAAATTATTTGGTAATCTAACACGGTATTCAACTGTTAAGGTGGAAGTGATTACCACTAAGTTAAAGAGCTGTCTAAAAGTGCTCACAGTTATTTAAATAATATTTATTTGTCGTTATTAAAGTATTTTAGTCGTCAGTCGAATGAGCCTTGTAAGACAGTGTACATTGTAATAGATAAAAAATTATTCTGTGACGTATGATTCTCCAGTATAGTGGTTGGGATATTACTATTATAAAATAGTGCATAGGAATTAATTAAGCTTGTTTGAGATATTGTATCACTTCGTAAACTCAAAGATTTTAAAGAACTCATGGACAAATGCCTCGAAGATGAGGAACCAATATGTATATTCTTTGTGACTGTCCAGCAATAATCACGCACAGAAAAAACTTCTTTCATATGAAATTTCTGTCACCAGAACAGATTAAGAGCTTTTCTCCAGATTTAGTTCTGGACTTTTTTCTCAAAGCTTTAAAGGGTTTTGTGAAATTAAAAGTGAATTTGGTACAATAGGACACTTCTGGCCACAGTGCCGGCTGTTGGGCGATTTTACGATAATAGATTGTCGTAAAATTTTTGCGTGATTAAAATATCTTGATTGAAGATTGGATTCTAATGTTAGTCTAAAAGATCTGATTAACCCCTAGAATCAATCGCCATTATAATCTAACCTAAACGATTTACTGTAGTTTAATCACCTAGTTAAAGATTAACATATGTTAAAAAATCGATAATGATGATTGTATTCGATTATTTTAAGGATAAGACCTCAAAACACTAATGAGACATAATTATGTAGATTGAAAAAAAATATTTTTATAGTTAATATTGATTGTTACATATTTCTGAAATAGCAAATAATTTAAACATATTTTAACGTGTAAACAAAATATTAAATAC
>NC_051847.1:91553000-91568796 GCF_002237135.1 Teleopsis dalmanni | reverse complement strand
CGAGCTCTCTGGCATACTAATTAGATACATTTCTCAAGTTCTTGCATTGCTAAGTAATTCTTAACATTATGAATCATATTTTGAAACATATATTTTCTTTTTATATTGTAATGACATTACATGAATTACTTATTATTAAATAAATGAACTATATTAATATTAATTTATGTTAAAAATATCTAGATAAATGTTTCTTATGATATAATTAAAAATTGTTTCACCACTATTTATTTTTTGAATTATTTTATAATTAAAAAATTAAAAAATTTTTATTATTAAATAATTAAATAATTATTTATATAATTTATTTTAAATACTTTTGACTCGAAGATTCGTTACGGAATTCCTTACATACTCCATACCATATAATGTATTTTTTTTATCAGTATTATTTATGTTTGAAAAATGTTAATAAGTCTCATTAATTTAACCTTCCGTAACAACAAAATTTACTTTACTTTCGGTTCATTAAATTAAATTAAACTTATGAATATGCAAAATTGTATTTGAAGTGCGAATAAAAGTTATTATGATTTCGATCGCATAATATATAAATAAAAATTAAATGAATATTGTCGCAAAACTGCGGAAGAACTTAGGCCTGTGGCGCTTGCTTACATTTAATAATAAAATTAAATATAAAATAATTATTAACTTCAAGATTTAAACGAAATAATTGAGAATTTATTAATTGCGATTCATGAATTATGTGTAAATACCGTTTATTTCACATACCTTTTGGTATATACAATATATACTTATGTATTAAAAATTTAATTATTTACACTTAAATATGTGAAACAGGATGCCAATCTTTTTATCTTATCACGCGAATTTCCTTAGGAGCCGTGTAAGTAACGTGGATCGTTTATATGACAAAATACCTGTATGTAATTATTTTAATATATGTAATTAAAATTCTTTAGAATTGCATGCAATTAAATGATTTAATATTCGCAAAAAAAAATTTATATATTGCATATGAAATTATTGAATGAGATTTCAAATATTATATAAATAAAGCTTAGTATTCAAAAATAAAAGTAAAATCTTGCAAACACTTGCTGCTGTAATATTGCAAATATTTTTATTTCATTTTATTAAGTTTTGCGGACACCTTAACTTATACAGATTTAAGAATTACGAAAATTCTTGTCCAATAATTCCTCTAAAATCAAATATTTTGTTCTTTGTAAAACCCTCAATATATAACATTGCGACTATGCCTGATCACCGTAACTGACAAGAGGCACTCTGCCTTTAAAATAGGCGTCAAAATATAAGCCATTTAGATCATTTTAATGTCAGACAGACCAACTTCAGACTAACATCAAAGTTGTCAAGCACAAAGAATGTGATTAGAGGTCTGAACTGTCTCCAAGCAGTGTTGACATTCTGTGCTACATTCTGACAAACCAGACCTGTTACGATAGAAACGAAGGTTATGGTGACCTGTCAGAAAACTTAACAAACCTGAACTCTATTCTACTTAGGTAGAAAGTTTTTCCATATATGTATGGCCGAAACTGGTCCTTAGTCTGACAGTTACTTGGAGTGCCGCAATAGTAGCGAATTCTTTCGTTTACACAGAACTTCACTTTTACAGATTTTGTTGTAAAAAAGTAGTGATAAAGTAAGGTCAATTTAGAAGTGTCTTTCGGCTTTTGCAATGTTACAAGGAGTATAAAAAAACTAATAATAAAGAACCTATATCGAAGTTAAAAGCACTTATTTTGTGAACGTTCAGTAATTTTATCAACAAAAATAAATTTGACAGTTGAATTTGACAGTTGAACAAATAACACTAGAATTAATAGCCTTAATCTGAACAACAAATAAAACTGTTAAAAAGTACGTATTTGTTAATTACTTAATTGATATGAAGTACCGAAGAATATAATAAACACAAACATAGCTACTTGTTACAGAAAGTATTAGAGAGGAAGTTGTTACTCAGTAAAAGTCATATTTAACATAACTTGCTACATAAAAACTGTATAGAGGCATTGCTCCAGTTCTCTAAATCAGATGTCAGATGTATTCACTGTTAAGATTGTAGTTTCAAATCTTGTACTGATTTCTATTCAGGCAGAAGTGAATGTTCAAATTTCTGTTAAAAGGACAGCAACAGAAGTCATCGATATCATTTAATCTTAAAAGTGTTTCAATTAATAGTAAAGTTATTTGAGAAAAACCTTGTCATATAAGTAGAGATTAATATATCTAAGCTGTACCGTATCGAAGTTTCACAGCAAGCATTCTTTTATCCAAACTCCGCACATTCACTATTGATCTTCTTATTTCATTAGAGTATAGATTCTGACTTATGAAGTTAATACAGCTAAAATTTCTGTTGAAGACAATGTACCAGAAAAATTTTGTCATGTCACAATTATTAGGAGGACTCCTGAATTATTAAACAATTAACAGATATAAATATAGTAACCCAATGAAATATATTGATGTTTATATAGACATCAAAATAGCTTGTAAAAATTATGTTCACTTCTGACAGAAATAATTAATTGAAAACCAAAAAAACTTGATTATTAGAAGAGTTTATATTACTCTATATAATAATCAGTTTATAAAAATCTTTAACAATTGCCAGGTGCTATAAACAATAAAAAGATTGAAGTATTTTAATAATAAAAATCAAAAACTTTGCAGACTATTTTCAATGGTCCTTAATTTGTGATTAATTAATAGATACAATTATTAATATTAATAATCGTACTCTTGTTTTTTTTTACCATGCTTCAATAGAACTTTGCTAAGGCATTGAGTAACTTGTGTATTTGCTTAGTAACTACTTACTATTATAGTACTTATAATAATAAAATTCGAATTTGAATTAACTTAATATAATATACATGTGTCTGACTTTGACTTAAAGTCAAAGTCTAAAGTTTGACTTAAAACAAACGGTCTACTCTTTTTGTGGAATAGACCGCATGTCATGACTTTCGTGTGCCAAGAATCCATTCATATAATTTATGGATCTTGTTTGTATAGCATCGTTATTAATTTTAATATTTTAATCACGAAAATCAATAAAATATATTTCAAGTAATCAATTATATTTAATGACAATTATTATAAATATTACAGTAATATTACAGTAATATTTCATTAATACTTGTCTTAAAAATATAAAAATTAAACTTGTGGTTTTATAAATGATTATATTACTTGCTTTCATTTATCATAATTTTATATTAATTATTAAAAAACTTAAAAAGCAAAACTACTTTAATCGATTTAGCAGGATTTAGAAAAAGCTTCATCACTTATTAGTGTCAATTTTAATTATAGTTTGGCGCACCTATCTGCGCTATTTTGCACAGTAACATTTTTATAATAGAAATTTTGCCAGATGTAATTAAGTTATGTATGTAGGTGTAATGCCTTAGCTATTGTCAAATAAATACTAGTCAAATGAATAATTAAAAATTTATTCTATTTTATTTTCCTCCAAAGATACAAAGTAATCATAATGATTTATAATGATATTTGCGGTTAAAAAGTTATATGCATAAAAAAAAACTTTGCTATTTTGTGCATAATCGTAACTAGGCAGTTACGAATTCGCTTAATGCGTATTCCTATATTAAGGGTTATTGCATTGCAAATCGGGTTACTGATGGACACTTACTGCACAAAAGAGCACATATTCATGCCAAAACTTTTGTCGTCGATCTTGAACATATTTACACTCCATATGCCTACTCTCATAATTTTATATGCAATATATAATATATCAATTTAAAACCACTTAGTTTTCATCTACAACATAATCGACACCATCTACTTGCCATTAGCTCTTATCACTTGGACATTTTTGATTTCTTCTATATCATTTTTTATTCACACGTTTTTACATTAAAATGCACACCATTTTTTTTTAATTATTTCCCAAGTAGTTTACTATTGAAACTCGGTCTTAAAAATTTTAATATTATTAAAATCGAATAATGTAAAAAAAGTAATCTAGCTGTTATTTATAGATTCTAATAAGCTTATTTCTAAGCCTGTAAGCTGTAGCTTACTTACTATATCCGTATCAAATCACATAGTTGCACCAGTAATTTAAATAATTAAATATGTTAACACAACTAACTATATTATAATAAAATTAAAAATGAAAAAATATTTTTATTGTTTCTAAGTTCTGTAAATAGTTAATGCAATATGTTAACTTATTTAAATAAATTCCTTCAGTAATTAAAACACTATACTTAAATAAATAGTAACTACAGTAAAATCTCTGTTAGATGTTCACTGATAGCATCATTTATTCTGTTCGATTAAGATATATACTTACTTTGTTTAAAGAATAAAAAATGTGAACAAGCAACATTAAACGGTTAAAAGATATATCCATGTATGGAACGATTCATTTAACAGAATTCCCATTCTATTATGAAATATTAGACTCTAATTCTCTTATATGAAACTAATATGATTCTAATATGAATCTAATAGTTAAAGAAAGATTTACTTCTAATAATTTGAAAATAATTTTGATAACCCTTTAAAAAATCATCATTGATATTAATAATATATAATTCACTCAAATTTATTTTACTACTGTTTTTCATATAAATCTATATATCATGTATATAAGTATTGAGTATTGATTTCTACTCTTAACAAAACCATAGCGAAACAAACCTATTAGTTTCGTTTGATTAATTAAAGTACTAAATAAAATAAATGCAATAGTTATTCGAAGCAAAGAAGATTAAAATCAAAACAAATGCAACGAAACACAATTTTCACACAATTAATTTGTTATTTTACGAACAACAGATTTAAATGTGAAGCAAAGCTAATAATTACATGGTGTAGATAAATTCATTAAATTTATTTTTAATTTGTAATTTAACTAAATTAATTTTATATAATATTTTGACTGAAAACATTCATTTCAAAGTTATTTGCCTTAATAATTTTGTATCTGAAATTTGTTTACATTTTTTTATTGTTGTCTGTTTTTGATGTTAACTTTTTAACATAACCTGTTGCTGTTAAAGCTCTACAGAGCTTAACAGTGCTATTAAATTAAAAGCTTTTCTTGAGTGTTGCCAACGAAAATGTAAGACTTTACATTTAATGCTGCTCTTTACATTAATTTTAAATAATAAGAATACATTTTAGAGTCGGTCTTCCTTTAATTTATATAATATATTGCTTCTGAAAACTTTCTTATTTTTAATTATTAATTAATTAACTTCATTTATTTTCATATATTTTAAATTTATTTTAACAAAACTTTTTTGGGTATTTTTTGTTAGTATTTTCGTTATATGTGAATTATTTTATAAATATTTCGACTGCCAATAGTAGTTAATATTAGGTTCAATTAATTATATATCACAATTATCTTAATAATTTTGTGAAAAATAATTTATTATACAGTCAAACTTCCAAAACTCGAACTTATATAACTCGAAATTTCTATATCTCGAACTAAATAGAGTACAGCAGGGTTTAGAGAGCACACAAAATTTTCTTTTCGATTTCAAACAAACTTTCAAACAAAATTTCTTTTCGATTTTATTGTTAGGACTTAAGTATTACATCCAGTTCCATATAATTATTGGTCCGGTTCCATATAAGATATCTTCCACAACCATACCTTTAATTTTACGTCAAAACTATTGGTAATGTTGTGGTTTATACCACAGCTTCATCATATTCAAGAAAGTATGGGTCTTTCACACCTCCATATCAACTACAACACCATAGAGTAATTTTAGGTATTTCAACAGTTACTTGTGGATTTCTATTGCCCTAAATAGGACAATTTGTTAGTAGTAAGTTTATACTAAACTGTATAACATATTTGATGGTTATTGACAGATCCATATCGAAAATAGAATGTCTTAAGCTAAACATATGACGCCTTGATGCTCATAATATATAAACATATATTGAGCAGTTTGTTGCAGATATATCAGTGAAACAGTAATGTTATATCACGATGAAATGAAAATTCTAAAATGTACTTAGTCTAGGTAATTTAGAATTTGAAAAGTAAAATTAGTAACATTATATTAATTATAATATATGATATAGATAATAAAACAATTCAACGATTTTCTTACTTATGCCTTAATCTTAATCCATTTAAGTAAAGTTTATGCTGGCGGAGGTTGTTATATACTTAATATATACTCGTATTGGCATACCAATTCTTAAAGTTTAGTAAATTTTGTCATTTTTTAGTTCATATTTTATGTTTGAACATTTTCAAGACAACTATAAACATACGAAGTCAGTGACGTATTATCGAACAAATTTTGATGTCACTCATAATGGTCATAAAATGCTAGAATAAAATCGAATTCATAAATACAAATGTGCATCACGTATTTATCTATGATGTCTCAATATTGTCAAAAAAAAGTATTTAAAGTGTATTACGGACACGCATCATATAATTTCTTCTATATAAGAATGTGGTCCATGTAAAGAAAGTCTTGCACCAAGCCCATTGAAAAGTAAATACGGCACTGGTACGTTTATTCAAAAATATACACAACTTCATTGTTTTGTATCTTCTTATTTTGAATTGAATCGATGACGTTTAATATTAATTTGTCGAAGAATTAATAGTGTAACGTAATCGCTTACTGAAACTTGATTTAAGGTTTTAATTATGTTCGTTTAAGTAAATTTCATAGATGACTTCTTTTCAAAAGTGGGAGTATATCGTAAGTTTCGGCTGAAAATCATTTTCACGGAAGCAGAATATAACATCTGCTGTAAATGCTTTTATCTAACATCCCACGTTTTACATTCTTTAATATTTGTAAATAAAATTCTTTTAAAGATTTATGTTTTTTAATACGTTCGAATATTTTAGTAAATTGTGAGTTTTTTTCAAAACATGGTTATTTTTGAACTACTATTATAAATAATAGTTATTTCTGCTAATAATAGTTATTATTTTTAGCTATATATATTAAGCACAAGAAATGATAAAATATCAATATATAATACTCATACTTATAATTAAATATAATAAAATTATACGCGTAAACTAGTTGTTTTTTCCAAGATAGCAGTTATTGAATTACACTTTATTTAAATTATATATTTAATATTGTAAATATTATATAGTTATTTTCTTTAGCACTCATAGTACACAAGACATTGTTGCGTTATTTACCTTCTTATAATTTAATTATCATTTAAATCAGCTTTGCATAAACAGCTTGAAGTGGCACACCTCTTAAGTTCAAAAAAAAATCTTAACCTGAGTTTTGTTACCATATATCAATTTCTCAAGAACTAAGAAAATCTTCTAAATTAATAATAAAAAATTTTATATAAATGGTTTGCGTAATAATTACAACTGGTGAAAATATAAATTTCACAAAAAAGTGTCCAGTCATTTGATTGCATTGTAAATATTTTTATTGCAATTGAGCATCCGTTGGAGCACCTATTACATTGAATTTATAAATACATTTATTATTTTTTAATATCTCGAACAAAACAATATCTCGAAATTATTATATAATTGAGGGCTCGTTCATGCGATATCAGTTATTAATGAATAGTTTTTATACTTTCAAACTTTCGAGCAATAATTGTTTATCACGTGCTAGAGAAGACGTGTACTTACTCGGCTGTTATATGATTAATTATGAATAAATAAATATAATACAATATATATAGATAAAGTTATTTATGATAAATAAAGTCATTCAATTCCATTATGTGAATAATCTAAATAACAATTACTTACTTTAAGAAAAAGTTCTATTTAAGTAGGTCTAATATAATTTATACACTCAACCTTAATTGATGCAATTATCAGGTTAAAGTGTTGATTTTAAATATTTTTAATTAATTATTATTTATATAAACATATTAAATAATTAAAACATTTTAAGAGATAACAGTTGAATAGAAATTATTTATTTGAATTAGTTATATTTTAATCCAGTTATTTTTTGGTGTGAGCACTTATTATGTCACTATTCAACTCTTTCCAGAGACATAACTCCCTTTCAGTGTAGGGTTATGTCAGGAGTTAGTTATAGTCGATGTCCGGCCTCTAATGAAAATCTGATCGTTTACTAGATATGGGTAATAAGTTGAAGGAAGTCACAAATAGTATGAAAACAGGTTTCAGGCTTAAGTGAGTTTAAGTAGTTTTTGTGGTCTGAATTGCCAATATAACAATAATAATATATATTAATTAAAATTAGAGCAATTTTTTTATTCTCTTAAAATCAGTTTTAAAATAATAACACTTTTATATATCATCGATCTTATACTTAATTGATTATACATTTGTTGTTTCTTTAGATGCAACGATTTAGCATTAATTACTTAGAGATCTAAATAATAAAATAAATAAAATAAAATAAAATAAAATAAAATAAATTAAAAAAAAATAAAATAAAATAAAATAAAATAAAATAAAATAAAATAAAATAAAGTAAAATAAAATAAAATAAAATAAAATAAAATAAAATAAAATAAATAAAATAAATAAATAAATAAATAAAAATAAAATTAAATAAAATAAAATAAAATAAAATAAAATAAAATAAAATAACATAAAATAAAATAAAATAAAATAAAATAAAATAAAATAAAATAAAATAAAATAAAATAATGTAAAATAAAATAAATTTAAATAATATAAATTAAATAAATAAATAAAATAAATAAGTAAAATAAATAAATAAAATAAACAAATAAAATAAATAAATAAAAATATAAAAAGAAATTAATACAGAAAATAAATAAATAAACTAAATAAAGTAAAGTAAATAAATAAAATAAATAAATGGAATAAATAAATAAAAAAAATTAATGAAGAAAAAAATAAATAAATAAATTCTTTTCGTCAGATTTTTTGAACAAAAATTTATTTGGAATATAATTGTATTCATCTATGACTTATGAACTACTAACAAGCGATGGCTATAGATTAGCATTATTTTCAAAATTAAT
Source organism: Teleopsis dalmanni (assembly GCF_002237135.1). NCBI lineage: Eukaryota > Metazoa > Arthropoda > Insecta > Diptera > Diopsidae > Teleopsis > Teleopsis dalmanni. The sequence continues at coordinate 91,559,817 of NC_051847.1, read as the reverse complement.
ATATCTTTTCAACTTTTTTTAATCAAATGAAATACATAGTAGAATGTTTTCACTGGAAAATAAATCTTCTAAGGTGTGATATTAAACTCAGTGCTATTTAATTACATGATTAAATGACATGAGTAATTTATATTTCATAATTTCTACTTTTAATATTTATTCTGTTTAAAACAAATTAATTTTCAAAATAATTTTTATCTGAAAGAAATAAATTTATATTTATTTTTTTTTATTTCTGAAATATTCCAACTTTTCTTGCACCAATTTTTACAGAAAAAATCAGACAACTCCATATCATCGTCTTACAAAATAAAATCTATTGATTACACTAAATAAAATTTATATAATATTATTCAAAACAAAATATTATTATTGTTATTATAATAAAATGTAAATATAATTTCTTTCTTAGAATTGTTTTTCACTTAAATACAAACTAATAAAATAATCTATTTATTGTTTAAATAACAACAAATTTTAAGCAAAATTACAAATTTTTCTAAAAAAAATTGTTATTTTTTATTACACTAAGGGCTCATATGAGAATGCATACTTAAGTATTGATTTAATATTCAAGAGAAAATCGTTTGAATTTATGGTAAAGTACATAGTTAACTCTAATCCTCAAAATTGTGCACTTAAGTGTCACTTAATTTAAATGCGCATCGTATAACTGGCACTAGCATTTTATTCAATAAATATTATTATATTTTTTGAAAGTACAAAGCTTTCATCTAACTATTTATTATTTAATGTCCTACTCATCACGAAGTTGATCTATTATATTCTCTATTTTGATAGGTAGTTATACTAAATCAGAGGAGTTTTTATTTCCACAAATAGTTGTACTAAATCATATCGACGTTATTTTTAATTTATTCAGTAAAAATATTATGTAAGATTGTATTAGGTGAGGAAATAAACGTCTCATTTTGAAACATTTACGAGAGTCAGTTAAATTTTAGTAGAGTTTCGAGATAATACTGTACATCTTTCAGGTGCTCTACTCTATTTATCACACAATATAATGAAACATCTGTAATTAAAACTCTCTTTTTTAATTAAGGAACAATAATTTAAAAGATTTTTACTGAACTATATATATAAACTATTATATTTAAAAGAATATATGCTATTCTCGACTAAGAACATTGTACTATATTTTAAATAGCAATGATTTGAATCGTGCAGCTCAAAAAGTTCTGTAATTTTTACATAGCCAGCCCTACCTTATTTATTCGACGACTCCATTTACATACTTATAAGTGGTCTTTAAATATCTTTAAGCAAATTATGTTAATTATTACAAACTTAATTTATAGAAAATTTATTGCATATAATAACATTAGTATTCAAAATACCCATTCACAACTGCTTTGTTCTGTTGCATTTGAATATGTATATTGAAGTGTAGATACATTTAGTTTTCAGTCGTGTTTCGCTAACTTGTTTACTGCAAACTAATTTATAGTGGATTTATAATTGTATTTAAATTTGTGGATTATTGTCAGATACTAAGATACTTTTATTAAATAGTTTCACATTTACTACTGCAATATTTACCGGAATTAAAGAGAATAAATATTAGCATATCATTATATTATTATACATAGTATTAATTTTAATTATTTAAGATTATTTAATTTGTTTAGCTGTTAGAGTAATAAAATAGGGAAATTATTAAAATTATAAAAAGTCATGTTATTTATGCGTAGATTTAATAAGTTTACTTTTTTTACATTGGGTAAGGTGAAGTTTTTTATCCTTAGGAATGTATCGAAAAGTAATTAAATCTGTAAAAAACTGTTAAATCATAACAGTTGAAGGAACTTTTATGAAAAACCTTAAGAAACTTATAAAGTTGGACGCCTTGTAGTGCTTTTCCTTCATACTTATTAACTTATTTAATTCTTATTAGCTATAACACAATTTAAACAATAATTTGTTTTCTAAATGAACTTAATATTTACTTATATTCATACTTACAATACACGCATACATGCATGTATGCCTTTTAAGGCAATAACAACAATTGCAACAACAAAAGTAGAAAAAGAAGAAGGAAGATGCAAAAAAAAAAAATAAAAGTGTTATTAAAATTAAGAAAAGAAAGGCGAAAGATAATCTTGATTTTGTTTTTTTCTTTAGAAGCCTGGAGAAGTCTAGAAGTCTAAAGATAAAGATTGATACCAGATGTCCTTTTAATAATAATTAAGCACTATTCCTTTAATCGATATGACAAGAGATAACTGTTGTTTAAGTTAGATTCCGCAGGATGTATTGGAGTCTACAAGCATTGTTGGGGTTTTAGAATAAGTAATATCTTTTATGGTAAAAATAGAACTGAACTCTCACTAACTCTAATGAGAAACCTTCATTTCACCTAAACCCACAAAAACGCAGCTTAGTTCCAAATTTTCTTTTTCATTTATTGCGTTGATGTACAAATCTTCTACTCTATGCGTTATAATTTAGAAAAGTTGTAGAACAATATTTGTTCTCAAGACTTTTTGAATTTGGATTTCAGGCTGTTTTTTGTTTTAGTTTCTATTTTATTCCTTCTTGTTGTTAGAGCCATGTTGTGCAGGGAGTCATGATCACATCAAAATAAAAATTGTTCTTGTTTTCAATGAAGAAATTAAATTAAGAAATTGAGAATGGAAAAGATATTAAATTTCAATTAAAATTGGGTCACGGTGACGATACTTTGCGTGCCTCATCCCATTGGTCAAAACAGTGTTGCTTTTTTCTAGTCAAAGTCTATGTCACCTTGAATCATAATCATAACTGTCTGTGCACATACGCAGTTGTCTATTTTGAATAGTATCTTTTGAATTTGAAAGAGAGATTTTACTTTAAGATTCTGTTTTAACGAAATATATAGTTTGTTTGATTATAGTATATGTGTGACTGACGATAGCTATTAAATGGTCAAAATTCAAAACTTTAGTGGATAATTTTTATAGCTTTCGACATCTTAATATAGGTTGTCAGTGTTTCAAGCTTTAAGTTTATGTATAGTGTGAAATGAAGATAAAGAACAAGATTGAAAATTTTGAACACTATTCGAATACTATCATTGTTACTATCTTAGAAGAAGTTCAGGTTCAAAGGGCTTTTTTTTATGTTGAGGAGGTGGAATGCTTTATGCACCGTCAAACCGACCGTCTTCGGAATGGTGTATCCGATTCCCTAGCATTAATATGTAGTGTACGGATTAAAATATCCCCTCTTCGGAGAGACTTATTGCCCCTCGAAACCGCTTTTGGATTACTCCGAGGAGGGTCTCTTTTATGTTGCCTTTTCAAGCCACGCTCTAGTGATTTATGAACTGCGTCCAGACCACAGGTGTCTGTACCAAGAAAATTTTTTATTATTCTAGTTTCTACTTCTCCTTTCTACGTCTAATTTCATCGGTGTGAGGACTTAAATCACATATGACTCTATCGTTTACCAACTCTCTGGGTTCAATCTCATCTTTTCCACTATATTTTTGGGATTTATATGTCCAATCTATGCTATTATCTCTTCTCTACTTGTGAGTCACCTATTAAAGTAAAATAGTAGTAGTTTGAGTTCAATCATATTTGACAATTATTAGGTTATTTATGAAAACAAATCTTGTCACAATTCCATGAAAGAAATAAACAGTACCATTTTCTTGATATTCTATTATTTTTCTTAACAAATAATGAGACGCAATTTTTCCGTTCAACTCAAAAGTTCGAGAGCAAAAATTATGCTCGTATAAGTAAGGAAATAGTTATCTCAATTATTCTTCCAATATGGCTTAAATAGCGTTGGTGGCGTACTGTAATCGATCAACTTGTAATTCTTATTTTAAATTTAAATGGGTTAAGTACGTTATAAATATAATGCTACGGGTTTAATTTATTCTCGTGTAAGTGTTAATTATGGATTGCTATGCAATTGTAAAATATGCCATGCAATCCAATGGGTCGTTGGTTTAATTATTTTCTCGATACTGAGAACAGCATTGTGTAGTTAAAGTGTTAAGTGCGCTTTTAACGGGAACCGGTATATGAGCTCATTTTAAAAGTATCTTATTGTTTACTAAATCTGAGAAATGTTTACTTCATTAACGTCAGTAAGTAGTAAAGAAAACTAAACGTCAATAGTACTCAATATTTTTTGCAAAGCTGCAATGATCTTACCTATTTTAGTCATGCATGTAAATATGTGTAAAGTGTAATTTGGTAATACAAGATTAACCAAATCGATCCGAAAACATCAGCTCAGACGTACTAAATCAATCGAGTGCCCTGCACTGTTATATGCACTCCGAGAGATGTGACATAGCTTATTACAAAAGTATGCGATATCAAGTAGGTAGGCGTTCAACGCGAGTGAGTTTGATAGCGAAGGCGATGCGAGGGAAGGCAGCAAATGTTTTTGTATTAAAAATAATTTTTAATTTGATAAAGCGAATTTATTCAAAGATGCTTGAAGTAATACTTATCAATAATCGATCAGTTTGTGAATGGACTTCAAGCGTTAAGGAGGTACAATTTTCATTTGGGAAAATACATGTTCCAACGAAATAATTTAGAATTTTTATTTAAAAATAACAAATTAAAGTTTTTCTAAGAATTTAATAACTACGATCATGGCTAAAAATCGACGACATGATATTGAAGGTATTGTGTGCATGTGTTTAAAGTTTTTTAAAAATATGTGATATATAAAATAATAACTTTATTTTAAATTTAAAATTAAAAAATAATTTTATACAAATAATTTAATTTAATTATAAAATAAAAATAAATGGCAAACTGCTATTTTATTTGATTAAATATATAAAATCGGAATAAAAGCTACAGTAATTAAATCAAATCATTTTTAAATAAAATATTCTGCAAATCATTATGATATATTGAAACTCAGTGTTAGGAAAGATAACCTACAAAATTAAGAGTAATAAAATAATGAGTGATAAGTACTTATTTCCTTTGAATATTTTGTAAGCTTTCCATACTAAATATATAAAAAAAAATACCCATAAAATCAAAAGTGACAAACAAAATCATTAATATTCAGTTAATTTTGAAAAAAAAAAATTAATTACTCCATAAAGCGTTTGTTACATATTTTTTAAATGCTTTTTGTTAAGTTCATAGTATTTGAAAAATAATATAAAACTAATAATTAAAATAGCTTAAAGATATTTCAAAAGTTTTTAACTATAAATCTGTATCTCAATAGAGAGCACTGTTCAATGAAGTTGAAAGACAGGTATGAACAAATGAATTCATCACAGAACTTTGATGTAATTTATTCTTTGATATGAAATATTTAAGTTTTATAATAAAAATGTTTTCCAAAATGTAATTTGTTTAACAAGTCCACGTATAAGTCCAGTGAGGTGTAGTTCATAAATGAAAAAAAATCTAAACATATCATTTTAATATTATTATTTTTAATATTATTTTTAATATTATTATATACACAATATATACACATATACACATAAATAGGTATCAGCGGTGAGGATATTTACTGGCGATCGTATACGTCAGAAAATATTATCTTGGAAATGTTGTCAAAATTTTAAGTGGTTTATTGGTAAAGAAACTGATTTCACCTTACCTACAATAGATATTAACAGAGTACTGGCACCTAAAGAATTGGAGCATTGTGACCATGGTTATAGCTTTTACCTTAAATAATTATTAATAATTTTAAGAAATGTTATAAATGATGACAACATATCACAACCACATAATTTTTGGCATAATTCTATAATTTCATTAACTATAACACGTTTAAAAGAAATTTCCAATCAGATACTTATAGGTGGAAATAAAAAAGGAAGTTATTGTTAAGAACACTTATAACAGTATTAATTCTCTATTCTTACAAGGATCTTACATAAGGATATTTGTAGTATCCCTGTATTAATTGATTAATTTTTGACTACATATAACAAGTTATAAAAATATAATAGGGTGTTTTAGGGTTTATGTTAATTTACATAAACCCTAAAACACTATATAGATGTCCTACACTCAGAAAAATATACATTCTACACATTCTAGTTAAATTGACCTGATTATTTTGTTAGGAAAATGTTAACTCATATTATAAAGAAGATGTGGTTGAACCAACATAAGAATATATTCGAGTAAGAATATTTGATCTGAGATTTATTTCAAAACTGGTTAAATCAGCCAAATTATTTTTCTTAGTGTATACAGACAACGCTTTAATTTTTTTTTAATTTGTTATAATATATCTGTTCTTAGTTTGTATTTAGAGTATAGAGTATAGGGTTTGTCGCCTAAATGACGATTTGTTAGTTAAGTGATATGATCACTAATTATATCTACAAACCGGTATTTGCCGGTATTTTCAGTGGTGAGTGACATTTTGTATTTGACTAACAATGCATAATGCTGAGCATTACCTGATTCCGCAACTGGGGACATATCCGACGAGAAACAGATAACAGACGAGAAACAGACAGACAGAACTTTATTGTTAAGTATTGTGAATATTGTGGTTGCTATAGTTTCTTTAATAACCAGTTATTTAATTAGAGAATTAACAATGTTCACACTAAAGAATCTATCAGTACACATATATATGTATTCTTATCAATTTGGTCCAATTAAATAAGACAGTGTCCTTTCGCATGTTAAGTATGCTAAAAAAAATTCATAAAAAATACGAAGGCACGAATTATACGATGTTATGTGTGTTAGTCGTAATGTTGTGGAAAATTCCTTATACCAAAATCATATATAAATATAGAAAATATATTACAGAACACAAACAATTCTTATCAGTATTAAAAAAA
>NC_051847.1:91477962-91552900 GCF_002237135.1 Teleopsis dalmanni | reverse complement strand
TTGTAGCGAGACACATATTCAAAGCTTAAGTGACTGAAGCCGTTTCCGAAATGAATCAAAGGATTTCGGAATTCTTCGGAAGATCTACAATTTAAACTATTTGAGACTATTGATATCTGACCTTCTAAAGATCAGGTTCTCACGACATAGTACCATACATAGTATTTTGCAAAACGAATTTTGGTTTTTTAGTCAAGGTTATGACTACTTATTTATACTTTTGAAGAATATTTAGTAGTATCATTATTATTATGCTGGAGGATTTGCACTGCAACTTATACATATATTGTACCTCCATCTATAAGTCCATGGATGTAGTATTTTATGCAAAAATGAAATATGATTTAACCATAATTTATAAAGTAATACGAAACACAAACATCCATATATACATTGAAAGTTGAAATCGTTTAATAAAGCTTAATTGCGATTTATAAATAAAAATAATTTATAATTCCTTAAAGGATTTAAGATGAAAGTATTTTATATTTCGATGACATGAGCAATTCTTGTTATATTAAGGACTGGAACATAAAAGCTTTCAGTGAATATATTCACATGTAATTTGTGAGTTACAATACTAATGAGTAAAAGTTCGAAATATTTATACTGGGTTTTTCTGTAAAAAATTTGAAAGCCAACTATATATATGCTTTTTTTTTGTTTGTTTGTTTTGCAATTCTAGCACATGCACCACTGCAAATTTCTAGTCTTCGTTTTTGTAATTTGCAACTTTACAACAATAACAAGGTTGTCTTGTAGAAATTTGTCTTACTGTTCATTGGAATATATATTATAAGTTTAGTTCAGCACAGACTGCATGCGTTAGTAAAGTAAAAAGGCTAGTTATGATTGTTTTAATGTTTATTTATATATATATATAATAAAAGGTAAGTGCTAATCAAAATAAACTGTGAAATACAGTTATTATTTTGTATTAAATGGAAATATTTAATTTGAAAAAATCTATTATATTTTTAATTTATATTAAACAAACTTAATTATAAACTAAGTTAAAAAAAATAAAGTAAAAAAAATTTTAACGAACACTAGGCTTTATAATGGGGCCGTTTTCAAAGTTTGATTTCACACATGATTTTAATATATTATATTTATATTTATATTATTTAATTAAAGACAAAGTTTTAAGTAATTTGAATTTAAATTATAATAGGTTAATATAGTAATTGAGAGATAATAATTTATGACAACTTTATAGAACTCAAATTAATTAACGAAGTTTGTTAAATATTTATAAAGGTGAACGTAATGGAGCACTCTACAGTGATGATTGGATTATTATCGACTACTTAATAATTAAATATTAAAAAAGTAAGATATTACAAATAGTACAAAATAGTAATAAAAACCATAATAAAATTAATCGATTAAGAGTATTGGATTTTATAAAGAGTGAGTCGTATACGTACTATGTAAAACATATCTGGAATTTCTGTAAGAAATACTGCATCAATTTTTTTTTCTACTAGATAAATTGGTAGTAATATAGTGTTCTAATTATTATTATAACACTTTTGAGTGTTGTGTGATAAGACTTTCCATGCCCTGAAGTTATTGTTTTTCAGGGGTGTTTGACAAAAAAATTTGCTGAATGTAATGGAGAAGGTGCCATATCCTTAAAATAAAATTACTACTTTAAAGCAGGTATTTTGAATCGATCGGGGCCATAACAGAAAATTTAGTGAAAGAGTTATAGATCACCATACCTCAAGCGGTATGGTACTACTTCAAAAGCGATAAAATAAATTTTTAAACTTTTATTTTGTGAATCAATCCAATCAAAACTTTTATACTCCACAATAGGAAATCTGTGAAGAACAGAAAAGTGTGTAATACTGAGTGACTTCAAAAATGTAATATCTTGATCTAATGAGTTTAGGGGTAACCATATGGTTTGGGTTTGAATTGTAATTGTCACAAATCAAATCCTTTCAAATATGAAAAGTCGAATCATATGTAAGCCGATATAGCCGATGTACAGTTTAATTAATTAAATTAATTTGAAATTTTGAGTTTTGTTAATTTTTGTTGATTATACGGAAACGACAATTCCAGTTGCTGTGTTCTTTTTAAAATTAACGCGTAAACTACAGCTACATAAAAAGTCGATATAAAAAGTTTGATTTGTTTAACTTAAAAGCTTAGAAATCAATTTGCATTGAAAATTGCAAACATCCTTCTCTATGTGAAGGATATGAATGTATTGACTGTTTTCATCATAGAATTTAAATAATGTATTTTTTATAAAATGTCTAATATTTCCTACATTAGTTTGTTAATATCTTGGCAAACGGAATATAAACTATTCTCATATGCCTTGTCCCTGCATACAAATTTAAAATTTTGTATAAAAACAATTTAATCATCCAATTAATATTTATATTATTAAGTGAAGCTTTAATATAATAGATACTAGGAACTCTTAATGAGATGGTACTGTATATTATATGAAAAGAATAATTGTGATATAAATAAATATAAGCCACTTATAACGAGTATGCAAAAAATAATTATTGTAACTAATTGGGCTTTTGATTAAATATGTTATTATAATAAAAGATTATAAAAAAATTTTCAAATTTTGGAACGTTTATTTTTAATTCGTAGTCTAATAAAATCCCCGTTGTTAATAATAGCGACATCTTTAACATTTTCAGGGCATGTTAGGTCTGGATATTATGTGTAATTTAGTTATTAGAAAAATACTTGCATGGCTTAAATTTGAAATATATATTATAAAATTCGATAGTTTAAAAAAACAGCAATTTAAAAAACTATTAATAGCAGCTTAAACGTTTTGAAGTGATTTAAGTGTAATGAATTATGAGAACATAAAAATATTTTAAATTCCGCAGCACTACAGATTTTACAACAATAAACTAATGTATTAATAATTCTAATTTTAATCACAAAATATATTATATTATATATTATATATTATATTATAAATATATTATGAGATCGTATGAAGTAATGAAATAGCAAACATTTTTTTGTAATACATGTAATATTAATATCTTTGTTTAAAATACTATTTCAGCAAGCCATTTAGTTCTACATAAATATTGTAATAATTTGTAGGAGGATGTTCAATAATATTTTAAAATACTATATCACACTCATTTAAATAACTCTTTTTCAATTTAACTCAATATGATTTCATCTAATATTAAAATGCATTAAGTTATCATCCAAAAATTTGCACTATATCTTTCTGTATCTTTCAGTAGCAATACCGTAAAATGTTGCACATAATTGCTTAACCTTTCCCGGTATTGTTTATGCTAAGACCCCTTGGATTTTATATGCTCTGAAACCGAACACTAGTAATGTTGCTATTGCCAGTTAATCGTATACACCGGCAAGTCATCTCAAATGATCTTAAAACATTAGTTGAGGAGCTATTGCCACCTATGTTCTGACAAGTTATCAAAAATGGAACCAGTAATGAAAATATGTTGCAACAGGTATTTAAATAATATTGAATTTCGAATCTAATGGGAAGTTCTGAACCGTATATTGAAATAAAAATTTGATTCTTTTCATATTTATGGTGTGATTTGTTTACATTCGCTTGGGTAGCATAAAATAAATAATTTAGTATTATGTTTTTTTAAAAATAATGACTTTAGTAAATATAAAATAATATATACATTATTGCATAAATTTTATTTTACAGTTCCGTACTAACTGGTTTGTCTAAATTCTAGCGACGAAGCTTGATTTGCTAATCTATGTGTAGTACGTCATTCAAATAGTTTTACTCATTGTTTTTTATTAAATTTTTCTACAATTAGTTTACCATTAAATTAATTTGTTCAATTTTCTTTAAAATAATTTTTCACTTGACCATTGTATTATACGAGTACATAGAATAAATACATCAAATATGCAGCAAATGCAATATATAAAATATGTAAGACCGTAATAACAGCTGTCACTTCATTAATCATTGTTTTTATATGCTATCTGAAGCATGATTTCTACAAATCCATTGGTGTTATTATATAATGTCACAAGGACAGGTTTGTCATTATCTTCAACTTCATTATAATTACGCATAGATAATAAAGCCAGAAATTTGTTCATTCTTATATATTTGAGCAAATTGCCATGTTGTTGCGAATGACAGACCCAGTGCTATGCTATAATGAACTCTAATTTCACACTGCAAACATAAAATCTCACGATGATCAGCCAATGCAATTGTTTAAAAAAGGTTAATTTGACTATTTCTAAAAAATGTTTTAGCTAAGCCTTTAACAATTCGCAATTGGTGTAATAATCGTGAATCATTTTAGATCGTTTATTATCTATCGAAAATTTGTCACACTAATATATAGTTGGTTGTATGGCAACTATTGTACGAAACTAGTACACCATGGTATGTTGTTTATTGAGCATTATCTATTTATTACAAATTGCCACACCTTGGTTAGTCGATTTCCATAAATTATAGATATTTACTCTGGAGATCGTACCAGACATTTATAACATATCAATAAATGAGAAAATTTCAGTCAAAATCCTGTGCTTCTACACTAGCGGATTTTTTATGTATTGATTTCAAGCATTAGATACCGTAAACGAATATAGAAAGCTACTTACAATCAGACCTAATCTCATGAGATGAAATTCCTGGGAGTTAAGCAATTGGAAATTATTTACGTTTTCTACAATACTTATTACTTTGTTTTTTTCCCATAATAATAATTCACTAATTTCCTATAATTTTATATAAAACTCATTTCGAAATCAGAAAATTTTAAATTCTAATTAATATAGTTAAAAATAGCTATAAAGCTAATAATACTTGATATATTAACTTATGGTTATAATTGTAAAACAGTAATAATAATAAAATATTCTCTTCAAAAAAGTTGTAAGACTACATCTGTTAGAGCATCTGTTAGATTTCACACAATACTATAATCATTTTATGTGTATATATCATATAATTTATGTATTAACTTCATATTAAACTGAATGCTGGTATATCAATAAATAGATTTTAAATACGTATTGTAAGTTATAAATAACTTAAAGATAAATGGAGATGATTAAAGACCGTATTAACCGTATTGAAAAATTTGTGGAAAGCAAACTACTTAGTATAACTTATTAACGTGGTGTGATTTAGACTTAACTAATAAATATTATATGGAGCTTCATATTACTAAAGTGATAATATGGGAAACCGTGGCGTATACGCAATCTTAGCTTATTATAATTTTAAATAAAAAATAAGTCATTTGGTCCAACTGAACTGTGGCTTGCAACTAAAGTAGACAGAAAGCTTGTTAAATCATAGGATTAAATGATTTATGGGCCAAAAGCTGTACTAAGAGGAACTACTTTGAAGTTTAGATGATTATGTATAATACTAACTTGTCACAAAATTAGTTTTTAATAATATCGCAAAGCATCAGGTATTATATATATATTCTTGTTGTATTTATATATTCAACTGAAGCTATACTTATATAGTATAGCATTGTTATAGTGTTTTTTTGTATTGTTATAAATAAAACTTAAGAAAAAACGACTTGAATTATTTTGCTATGATTATTATTTAATTTTTGATGCCTTGACTTTAGTCCTGAAGGTGTAGACAAGTCGCTTTTACTTAATTTTTCTTTATGATAACTATAAAAATTGACCAATTAGTCTGTGTCAACACTTATATACTTATATGAAATCCCTATCAGAGCTTTTTTAACTGTATAGAATAGATTTTGTTCTTGCTTTCAGAGAACATATACTTAAATTGAAACGATAGAGATAATATCTTATACTTTCTTATATCTTTCAATATTTTCAAAAGCTTTATTTGAATTAATATTTAATCTGATCATATCTGGTCATATATTATTATTAGTTAACCTACTTTTTATTATCTGTGTAGAGTATATCAAAGCACCGCCTTTATTACTTTTGTATCGAATTGTATTGAAAAGATTTTATAAATCAAACATTCTGAGGGCAAATAAATCATTATTACATTACATTTATATTTAATTGTTTTCAGAGCTAAAAATATTATATAAATTGTTATTATCTCTAGTATAGATAATATGAAATAAAATATGTAAGTTTGATTTAATTATTATTGATTGATAAGTATTTCATAACCATTCACGCTTCAATGAATATTATCCAACGTAAATAAACTGATAAGATGTAAAAGTGTGAATTGATTGAATTTTAAACGATATAACCTACAAAGGCTTAGCGTAACCTACATAGATTCGCTATGAAAATAATTCTCTTCAAACGCAACTCAGGATCAATACAAGGTGAAGTATGTTCTCTTCAAAATTTTTTAATTAATTATCTAGAATTTCAATTGATGTGGCAAGAAAATTATTCCTAAAAACGTTGATAAAAAGACAATACAAATTGTTAACTCATGTCAGTTGGTGAAGAATGCACTCAACATTGTATATCCACAAGCACTGCTCTTGGGATTGTTTTGTTATGGGAGATACAGTGGCGTAGTTAAGAAAGATGAAATTAAGTTTTAAAATAAAAATAATTTAATTATTGAATTTATATTTATTAAAAAAGAAACAATTATAACTATTCTATTATAAGTATTACAAGAAAAGGAATTGTATATGTAAGGACTGCTTTAGCAGTTTAAATAGATTGTTTTAAAACTTCTTCGCCGTCAGATATTTGTATCTGTTTCCTTTCTTAAACCCCCCTTTTCTTGACTTCCCTTTTTCTCATAACCCTTTGGTTAAGTGCGTAAATTCAATTCTCTAAAGATGAAGATATTGGTTCTAAGAGCAGTTTATGAAATTCCTTTTACTCTTTCACGCTTCGACCTTTCACTTGAAAATTTTTTAATATACTTTATATCGATTGAATGGATACCTATTAAGAACGGCTATTAGTAAGTGTAATACCAAATAATTGCAGTTTAATGGATGTACCGATATTTGTAACTTTCAAAATTTTTATGAATTTTTTAGTGTCTGATTTTGTCATTAGAATATGATATTAAATCTTTTCGGAACAAGAGTTATAAGAAGTAAATTAATGTAATTAAATTTATGACGTCATAGAAGTTTTAAATTACAGTCACGTTTTGTTGAATATTACTTAATCGTTAACATATCATGACTATCGTTTTGGTTTCGTACAGTTTTGGATTATAATGACGACTGATAGATGATAACTTTTCCAACAGTTCGGTTATTATCTTTTCGTTGTCTACCAAAAACAATTATTTTAATATAAAAACCATAAGTAGATTAAGTATAGAAGTATAAATATAAGTAGATTACTTATATTTAAGTAGATTATACTTATTATAATATTTATTATAATAATTACTGCAAAGTAAAAAAATATGTAAACGTGTGATACCATTCATTCACTGAAATTTAAGACCGAATCATCCGCCCAAACCACTTCTGCGAATTTTAAACCCGAACTATAAAGTTTATGAGAAGAAGTGCTGGTCTCATAATGAAGGAATCCAGGATCGCATTGTTAAGGTTAAGATTAAGTTAAGATTTTTTTTTGTTGGAAAGGGTCAGCTTAAAAGTAAATAAATTTTGAAGGAATAAGATGGACTGGCAATGTTGCACAACAAATAGCGCAGTGAGTCCCATGTTAATTATGTTTCAAAAATATATATAGATAAATATTGATATAACTGCTTTGGTGTGGGACAAATTAATTGAGATAACTTTGCATCAAAGACTGAGATATAGTATTATAATTGTATTAAACAATAAAGATTGGAATTGTGTTATCACATAGAACATGAAGGTTTTTCATTTGAAGTTCCAATAAAGAAGAGAAAGAAGAAAAATAAAATACTGTGCTTGAAATATTTTTAAACATTAACATATAGAGTGGGAGAGTGGGACGGGAAAGTCATCAGCAAAATTATTGTTGTTTTTAATGCAAATTATAAAATTGAGAGTGAGAGAAAAAACAAAATGTCGATTCAAATTTGTTTATGAGAGACGAAGATATCTATGCCTCGTTACTTAATCAAAGCAGTGTTGTTAAGTAATATATGTCGACATTTGTATCTTTTAGAAGCAAATTATTACAATTTCTATGAAACTCTGCATAACATTCATTTTCGTCATGACCCAAAAAAAAACAATTTTGATGAGCCCATGACTTTCTGCATAATATGGCCCTGAAGAAGTATATATATATATATATATATATCATTTGAGGTAGGCTTGGATTTATGAACAAATAGTTTTTGGTTTTTCATAAATTCTTCTTACTGACACACAGTTTTTTAAAACTATGTGATTTTTAGTAGAAAAGCTTATGGTATATAATATTAATTTAAGTTTTCGATAGACTTTTAATAGATATTGTGTTATTTTTAACTTATATCTAGATATTGAGAAACTTTTTCAATAATTTATAAACCAATCTAGTTTAATTCTTGAGATATCGGCCTTTAGAGATATTCGTGCCTAATTGTGGTTAATCGTCATTCGTGTAATAATGTAAAAAATTACATACAGTGGTTATTGGTGGGCTGCTCGTGTTGTTTTTGTTGTTAGTGTACAAATGTAGGTAGTTTCCAAATTTAAAGCCTTATGTTTCAAAAACTGAACTATATCGGCTAATAACTAAGTTCTCAAAAGATTAAAATATATGAAGATCTGTAGTTAAATCGCAGCACCTGGTAAATATAAGTCTTTTTGAAGTATTTTCTCACTATATATCGATTTATTCTCATAATATTCAATGCGATTTCAAATCAATTATTTCTTCTACAAAAAATAGATGGATAAAGAACATATAAGTGGACATTAATTTGTTTCATTAAGCTGCATATATAACATTACAAATCAAAGACTATAAACTAAAAATTGTCTAATAATTTAATAATTGAAAAGAATTCTAAATAATGCATACCGGTTAGCACTGCTCTTTTCAAGTTTTTATAAATTCGCTATGAAAGATGACGACGAACTTCTAGTCTTAGTTCTTGTTTTTAGCTGTAATAAATAAATAAAGTTTTCAAATGGAGAATATATATATAATTTAAATTTATACAGCAATCAATTAATTCATGAAAGACCAATTTAATTTTTTGAAAGTATACTTATTACTATACTTATACTGATTATTATAAAATTTCTTCTTAAACACACATTCATCCCATGCACAAAGAAATTTTTTAAAAATAGATCATTTACATATTTTATAAAACATTATTAACTTAAACCAAGTAACAAGCTCAGCACGATTTAAATTTAAATTTAGAATAGAGTTCTACTAGGGCTAGAGTTCATCAAAGAAACAATCACATCTTTATATGTAAAAAATTATCGCTCTATTCCACATTTGATGTGTGAGAGCTAGTAGAGCAATGTAACCACAACTTTAATTAGAATGGGTTAACCATAAAAAATAATGTGATTTGATTTATATGTAGATATATGCAGTATATAGTGCTAACCAGCTTTTATAAATTTAAGAACGTAAATTTCTTGTAGGTTTTTTAATAAAAATTGGAAATGTATTCTATTATACAATATAGAAAATAGCGGTTTTAATAAGATTTAATTAATATTTAATTAATATTTATTTAGATTTTTCTATGACGATTAGAAGGGCTGCAAGAAGTATATACTAAGAGTAGTTAGCACTATGTTTATTTAAATGCTATTATATATGGTTTTCATTATAATATTAAGTTAATTTATAAAATCGACTAGTTTCAACTAAATTACTTAGTTAAATTTTTTGTACGTGACTTTGTCAGCGAAAATCAATTAATATATTTAACAGCAGTAAAATAAATGTATAAATAACTTTAAAATATGATTGACTGCTTCGGATATTTATATATATATTTTATATAAAAAAAGGTTATATATTACCCTGCAAAAGTTATAAATCTTTTCGTTATTGGCTTAAGCTTACCAACTGGCACTGTTGATATGTGATTCTTGTAAAAATCTTTGCAAAGCTTTGTTGAAGCTAAAATAACATCGATTGCTGAAAAACTTCAATTAAATTAAAAATAAATATCAACTGAACCTGAGCGAGCAAATGAACGAGTGAATATATAAAACACATTGCAGCTCCTACAATAAGTTCAGTCAAACTGATATTGTTGCGAGTCGCGGAACGTCAAATAGCGCGATCGATCGCTGTGTTTTGGTCGCATAATCATGTGGAACTGTATATCTATGAGATACAAATATTGAAGTACGGATAGAAAACATTTTCACCCAACGCCAAGCTTAACTTTAAATAAGCCAAACTCCAAACCGCATGTACATGAGCATGTAATGTGTACAAACTAAAAAAGTTCGTGAAATTCATTTATTTATTTATGCACTTGAATAATTTTTTAATTGTTTAAATAATTTACAAACTGAAAAAAAAAATTTGTGATATTTAAAAATAGTGAATAATCGAAATTTATGATTTCAAAGTTAATCGCTGGTGAACTTCAAAAGAGTATACATTTTTTTGTAACTTTCAGTTAAAACGAGAAGTGCAAACGAAACCAAATTGGAATTGTATTAACAACCAAAA
Source organism: Teleopsis dalmanni (assembly GCF_002237135.1). NCBI lineage: Eukaryota > Metazoa > Arthropoda > Insecta > Diptera > Diopsidae > Teleopsis > Teleopsis dalmanni. The sequence continues at coordinate 91,542,340 of NC_051847.1, read as the reverse complement.
AAATTAAAATAAAAAAAATTAAAGTAAATAAATAAAACTAATATTAAATAGTTACTAGAGTAGTAAAACCATGAAAATACCAAGTGTAACAAATACCAACGGCACAATGACCGTGAGCACACCCACCGCAAACGATAAGGATGTGGCGGCCGCACCAGCGAAGAAGGGTTAGTGTTTTTAGTTGTTTTTAATAAATTTTAATTTATTAACATGCAATAGAAAATGCATGAAAATGCATTATAAAATAACGATAAATAAGCACTCGAAATTAGAACAGCATTGAGTTTAGTAACTGAATTGCGAACAAGAATTCCATGTGCCAGTTGTGGTGACCTGCAAAATTATCACTGTAATAGATTTCCTTCAAACAAACTGGTAATGTCTGATGTCTGGCAGCAGACAATTCGAAACGAATTATTTTGCATTAGCAGTATAAAGGCGAAGAGAAGTGAGCAGTGCTAATAACATTTTTAGATTTATGGATAAATTATTGACTTCAGCTTTTCAGTGTAAACTTGCGATTTTAATTTATTTATTTTATTTTGCTACTGAAATTTGTTAACAGCAAGCAGTAGCCCGCAGAAATGTTTGCTTGCCCCACATTAAGTGTTTCCAGCACCTAATAGAGCGTAAACTCCAATTGAGGCAATTTCGATTTCTACGGGTGCTACAGTCTAGTCAGTATCAAAATTAGACTTAGACTTAGAGGCAGAGTCATAGTCATAGTCATAGTCAGAGTCAGAGTCAAATAGAAGTAGAAGAATGTGTTTCAAACTAAAGTATGCATTTCATTAAAATTATTTTGCTAATTCATTTAATTATGTGCGCAGTCGCATTAGCGGTGATAGGTTGGCTTTCTAACTAATAAAATTGCAAATCTATATAAGGTTAAAACAACACTGAAACTCGCAGTAGAAGCAGGAAATCTTGTTCATGTCTACAATACAAAATGAAATCAGGAAAGTTAAGAACTCATACATAACATAAAACACGCTACATCTGGTATCTGGTAATTGCTTTCAGGCGATATATTATTTGCTGAAATTGCAATATAGTAATATTAATTTACTGTTAAATACAAGAAACTACATTCCTCTGCAACAAACTACTTTCGTTTATAAATATTTAAATATAAATTATTTTATGAAGCCAATTAAATTTATGTATAAGTACATTCAGAAGTAACTATAGTTTGGCATTTTACTACCACAACTAAACTGAAACAATCCATTCTGTTAAATTTAAACAATTTAACAGATCTATAGTCCTCACCAATAAATTATTGAGACAAACTGTCAAAAATGCATTACCCTAAAGACCTGTTTCTACTGAAAGCAAAAGCTGGGCAATCACAATCAAAATGCATAATTGTTTTTTTTTCCTGTTAATTTCCACAATTTTAATAGTGAGTATAGAAAGAAATGCGCAGTTTCTCTACTTGACTTCCTGTACATCAGTGACCATGAAGAATTGCAGTATTTACACGGTCACTTTGAATGAGTTCCCAAGATCTAGTTGGTGCATACAAATATACTCGTTCAAAATAGTTATGTACTGACACTCACACTAAGAACAATTTAGGGTTTGATAAAATATACTCGTTGTGGAACCATTTACCGAATAATAATTAACAATAAGAGAAATGTGGAATCATGACAAGAGAAGTGTATCCCATCTGAGCACAATTTGATTTTTTGGGACATTTCGATATTACACAAATGTGTCCATAAGCATTTTATCAAAACTTTTATTAATTTCCCCCAAATCTGTTCAAAATATTTTATATGAAGAGACTGATACAAATTATTTGAATTTAAACGTTAATTTAAAAATTCAAAATTAGTCCAAAAACAAGAAAGGGTTGACAAGCAAACGAAAATATAAAAAACTTTTACTATTACTTCAACAGCGATTTCGTTGACAAGAAAATGCTTCAGAAGGTTATATATGTGATTGCATGAGGCATAATTGGGTAATGGCAGCAGAGTTTACACTCCTCGAGTAGTGCATATAAGCAGTTTTGTATCTAAATATGAAAATTTTAATTTTTAAATCAAAATATGTGATTAATAAAAGAGTTTATTTTTGGAAAATTTTGTATTAGGGATGTCCGATAGATTCATTAGTTCGTAAAGTTTTGATGTAGATTGTTTCTGTCTCAAAAATATCATTACCATTCCAGGCAATAATATTTCAGTACCTCCTGCGAGTTTTCCACTTCGATTCTAATTCTATAGGATTTTTCATTTTCGAAAAATTTTGACTTGGTCATATTAATTTTAATTTTTCTTAGTCAATTTATTTAACATTATTTTAGAGATCACATCATTTATTTAATGAGATCAGTATTTATTCGCATCTGTTGGTGATGGTTCTAATCCTTGTCTTGTTAATTCAATCACAATTTCATTCTCTTCTATTTTCTGCTGTATTGGAACTTAATTCAATGATATTACGCTTAATTGACCTCAGTTGCGTTGTGCACTGTTTGACTAGCTGTGAATAAACCTCTCTAAAATTGGGACCCAACTGTCTTACATTTGGTATTAACATATATACATTTTTGTTGATATACTAAAGCGAGATATGTGATTTATGTCTAATAAATCATATATAGTTCATACAGCAAAATCAAAAGAAGCAAGCTTCTTCAAATTTAATTTAAATAAATTTAAACATAAACTTGATTGAAATGTTTAATTTATAATATTATTAAAAAAGAAGAAATAACTTTGTTGATAACTTAATTCTCTTTTTCGTTAACTACAGTATTATCAATTCAAGTTATGATCGTAATTATTAGAACTTCCATATAATCGTTAATGTCACTTAATTTACTTATTATATTAAATGATTCAGCTTTTTACGAATTTGTAATTATTAAGCGAATTTTATTTGTATATAAATATAATATATTAAAAACAAATTAAAAACAGTTTAAATTTACATCATTTAGAAAAAATAAAATCGTTCACTTTTGTGAAAAAAAACAATAGTTTGTTGTACTTACTTAAAGTACTGATTTACATCAAATCATCATAGCTCCAAATACAGAAAAATTGAAACTAATCTGCACTGTACAATTCCGACTGCAGATACTTTAATTATTCGCAAATTACTCCGAAATTAAAATGCTAATTATGTTTTAAAACTATTCAAAAGGGTATAGAGCATCATATTCACTAATCATTTCCGAAAGCGAGAGGTCCAACTGAAAGAAAAAATATAAGTTATAAGCCCACAACACCGCAACAATCAAGAAGAATGGAATTCATTAAATTATCAGAACCTAACTCTCGACACAGGTGTTATATAGAAACCTTAATTACTATTCAAAAGTAAAAAGTGATGATGGACAGACTCAATTCAAAATAATATACGAATCTACAAGTAGATAATTAAACTTATTGTGCTATATGAACGACCAAATCTGCCATTACAAAATTATTTAGTTTTGTTAGAATTTAGTTTTTTTCGTCAAAACGGAAGGTAATAATCAATTTAATTACAAAATTTTAAAGTTGTGTTGAAGAAAGTTCTATAGGTTCAATAATATGATAATGTATTCAGACTTGTAAAGACACATAGAGATCTGCGAATTGATTCCATGGAAAAATATATTAACGATAAAGAAAAGAACGATCTAAACTTTAAACAAATTATCATTAGAGCACAGAGAACTTCATACTCTAGGTGTGGAGTATATAACAGAAGAATTATATGCCATAACTGCACTCTTATATCGTAAACCTTATATTGTTACATTGTTATATTGTTCCCTAATTAAGGGAGTAAGTTCTATAAACACGATTTAACCAATCGACCATCAAACATTACTTATCAAACTTAAGTAATAAGCGACAATTTTTTAGGGAAGAAATATACTATACACCTATTTCATCTATTGTCCAAGATTCATTAATTGTACTAAAAATTATGTATGACTAGGCACGTAGCTAGAGATTGGGGTGTAAATTTATTTCTATTTTAAATGAATTTCTTATCACAGATCATATTTGTATTACTAATAGAATTTTTTAGTTAACAAATAATTCTAAAATTCGAAGCTATAGAAAATTCTTACTTAGTACTTCACTTAAGATATCAATTGCTGTTTTCTGAGCAAATTGTGTGGTAATCTAACACAGTATTCAACTGTCAAGGTGGAAGTGATTACCACTAAGTTAAAGAGCTGTGTAAAAGGGCTCACAGATATTTAAATAATATATATTTGTCGTTATTAAAGTATTTTAGTCGTCAGTCGAATGAGCCTTGTAAGAGAGTGTAAATTGTAATAGATAAAAAATTATTCTGTGACGTATGCTTCTTCAGTATAGTGGTTGGGATATTACTATTATAAAATACTGCGCAAGAATTAATTAAGGTTGTTTGAGATATTGTATTACTTCGTAAACTCAAAGATTTTAAAGAACTCATGGACAAATGCCTTGAAGATGAGGAACGAATATGAATATTCTTTGTGACTGTCCAGCAATAATCACGCACAGAAAAACTTCTTTCATATGAAATTTCTGCCACCAGAACAGATTAAGAGCTTTTCTCCAGATTTAGTTCTGGACTTTTTTCTCAAAGCTTTAAAGGGTTTTGTTTAATTAAAAGAGAATTTGGTACAATAGGACTCTTCTGGCCACAGTGCCGACTGTTGGGCGATTTCATGATAATAGATTGTCGTGAAAATTTTTGCGTGATTAAAATATCTTGATTGAAGATTGGATTCTAATGTTAGTCTAAAAGATCTGATTAACCCCTAGAATCAATCGCCATTATAATCTAACCTAAACGATTTACTGTAGTTTAATCACCTTGTTAAAGATTATGTTAAAAAATCGATAATAAACAGTATTCAATTATTTTAAGGATAAGACTTCAAAACAGTAATGAGACATAATTATGTAGATTGAAAAAAAATATTTTTATGGTTAATATTTATTGTTACATATTTCTAAAATAGCAAATAATTTAAACATATTTGAACGTGTAAACAAAATATTAATTACATTAAAATAATTAATTTACGCACATAAACAGTGCGAGCTCTCTGGCATACTAATTAGATACATTTCTCAAGTTCTTGCATTGCTAAGTAATTCTTAACATTATGAATCATATTTTGAAACATATATTTTCTTTTTATATTGTAATGACATTACATGAATTACTTATTATTAAATAAATGAACTATATTAATAATAATTTATGTTAAAAATATCTAGATAAATGTTTCTTATGAAATAATTAAAAATTGTTTCACCACTATTTACTTTTTGAATTATTTTATAATTAAAAAATTAAAAAGTTTTTATTATTAAATAATTAAATAATTATTTATATAATTTATTTTAAATACTTTTGACTCGAAGATTCGTTACGGAATTCCTTACATACTCCATACCATATAATGTATTTTTTTTATCAGTATTATTTATGTTTGAAAAATGTTAATAAGTCTCATTAATTTAACCTTCCGTAACAACAAAATTTAATTTACTTTCGGTTCATTAAATTAAATTAAACTTATGAATATGCAAAATTGTATTTGAAGTGCGAATAAAAGTTATTATGATTTCGATTGCATAATATATAAATAAAAATTAAATGTATATTGTCGCAAAACTGCGGAAGAACTTAGGCCTGTGGCGCTTGCTTACGTTTAATAATAAAATTAAATATAAAATAATTATCAACTTCAAGATTTAAACGAAATAATTGAGAATTTATTAATTGCGATTCATGAATTATGTGTAAATACCGTTTATTTCACATACCTTTTGGTATATACAATATATACTTATATATTAAAAATTTAATTATTTACACTTAAATATGTGAAACAGGGTGCCAATCTTTTTATCTTATCACGCGAATTTCCTTAGGAGCCGTGTAAGTAACGTGGGTCGTTTATATGACAAAATACCTGTATGTAATTATTTTAATATATGTAATTAAAATTCTTTAGAATTGCATGCAATTAAATGATTTAATATTCGCAAAAAAAAATTTATATATTGCATATGAAATTATTGAATGAGATTTCAAATATTATATAAATAAAGCTTAGTATTAAAAAATAAAAGTAAAATCTTGCAAACACTTGCTGCTGTAATATTGCAAATATTTTTATTTCATTTTATTGTTTTGCCACAACCTTAATTTATACAGATTTAAGAATTACAAAAATTCTTACACGATAATTCCTCTAAAATCAAATATTTTCTTCTTTGTGAGACCCTCAATATTGATAGCGCTTTTGTGGGATCAGCTATGAAGCCTTTCGACCATGTCTAATATTTTGTGCTGCTCACTGACCTAAACTGATTGCATAAACTGCTTTTAAAATAGTAGTCAAAATTTAATCCATTTAGATCATTCTAATGTCAGACGGAGGTACCAACTTCCGACTAACATCAAAGTTGGGCAAGCACAAAGATTGTGACTACAGGTCTGAACTGTCTCCAAGCAGTGTCGATATTCTGATAAATTAGACCTGTTACGAAAAAAACTTAACAAACCTGAACTCTATTCTACTTAAGTGTAAAGTTCTTCCATATATGTATGGCCGAACCAGTTCCTTAACCTGACAGTTACCTGGTGTGCCGCAATAATAGCGAATGTTTTTGATTACAAATCACTATTCTTTTAGATAGTTTGTTGTGAAAAATGCAGTGATAAAGTAAGATTACAATTTTGAAGTTTGTTTCGGCTTTTGCAATGTTACAAGGAGTATAAAAAAACTAATAATAAAGAACCTATATCGAAGTTAAAAGTACTTCTATTGTGAACGTTCAGTAATTTTATCAACAAAAATAAACTTGACAGTTGAATTTGACAGTTGAACAAATAACACTAGAATTAATAGCCTTAATCTGAACAATAAATAAAACTGTTAAATAGTACATATTTTTTAATTACTTAATTGATATAAAGTACCGAAGAATATAATAAACACAAACATAGCTACTTATTACAGAAAGTATTAGAGAGGAAGTTGTAACTCATATGTCAGTAAAAGTCATATTTAACATAAGTTGCAACATAAAAACTGTATAGAGGCATTGCACCAGTTCTCTAAATCAGATGTCAGATGTATTCACTGTTAAGATTGTAGTTTCAAATCTTGTACTGATTTCTATTCAGGCAGAAGTAAATGTTCAAATTTCTGTTAAAAGGACAGCAACAGAAGTCATCGACATCATTTAATCATAAAAGTGTTTCAATTAATAGTAAAGTTATTTGAGGAAAACCTTGTCATATAAGTAGAGGTTAATATATCTAAGCTGTACCGTATCGAAGTTTCACAGCAAAGCATTCTTTTATCCAAACTCCGCACATTCACTATTGATCTTCTTATTTCATTAGAGTATAGATTCTGACTTATGAAGACAATGTACCAGAAAAATTTTGTCATTTCACAATTATTAGGAGGACTCCTGAATTATTAAACAATTAACAGATATAAATATAGTAACCCAATGAAATATATTGATGTTTATATAGACATCAAAATAGCTTGTAAAAATTATGTTCACTTCTGACAGAAATAATTAATTGAAAACCAAAAAAACTTGATTATTAGAAGAGTTTATATTACTCTATATAATAATGAGTTTATAAAAATCTTTAACAATTGCCAGGTGCTACAAACAATATAAAGATGGAAGTATTATCAAAAACTTTGCAGATTATTTTCAATGGTCCTTAATTTGTGATTAATTAATAGATACAATTATTAATATTAATAGTCGTACTCTTGTTTTTTATTTTCCATGCTTCAATAGAACTTTGCTTTGTTATAGTACTTATAATAATAAAATTCGAATTTAAATTAACTTAAGATAATATACATGTGTCTGACTTTGACTTAAAACAAGATCTGAGGAGAGTCGATCTATTCAATCACTTTCGCTGCGTTTCTTCTTTTTGTGGAATAGGCATGCCATGACTTTCGTGTGCCAAGAATTCATTCATATAATTTATGGATCTTGTTTGTATAGCATCGTTATTAATTTTAATATTTTAATCACGAAAATCAATAAAATATATATTAAGTAATCAATTATATTTAATGACAATTATTATAAATATTACAGTAATATTACAGTAATATTTCATTAATACTTGTCTTAAAAATATAAAAGTTAAACTTGTGGTGTTATAAATGATTATATTACTTGCTGTCATTTATCATAATTTTATATTAATTATTAAAAAACTTAAAAAACAAAACTACTTTAATCGATTTAGCAGGATTTAGAAAAATCGTCATCACTTATTAGTGTCAATTTTAATTATAGTTTGGCGCACCTATCTGCGCTATTTTGCACAGTAACATTTTTATAATAGAAATTTTGCCAGATGTAATTAAGTTATGTATGTAGGTGTAATGCATTAGCTATTGTCAATAATTAAAAATTTATTCCATTTTATTTTCCTCCTAAAATACAAAGTAATCATAATGATTTAATTATATTCAACCTATAATGATATTTGCGGTTAAAAAGTTATATGCATAATGAAATACTTTTTGCTATTATGTGCATGATCGTAACTAGGCAGTGGAATTGGGAGGAAGGTCCAGGAACATTTATTATAATTAAAAAATTAAATTATGATGTCTATTTAGAAGAATTGCTAATCCATAAATAAAATTAATATTTAATTGAATATGATTAAGAAAATTTCGCTTAATGCGTATTCCTATATTAAGGGTTATTGCATTGCAAATCGGGTTACTGATGGACACTTACTGCACAAAAGAGCACATATTCATGCCAAAACTTTTGTCGTCGATCTTGAACATATTTACACCCTATATGTCTACTCTCATAATTTTATATGTAATATATAGTATATCAATTTAAAACCACTTAGTTTTCACCTACAACATAAACGACACCATCTACTTGCCGTTAGCTCTTATCACTTGGACATTTTTGATTTCTTCTATATCATTTTTTATTCACACGTTTTTACATTAAAATGCACACCATTTTTTTTTAATTATTTCCCAAGTAGTTTACTATTGAAACTCGGTCTTAAAAATTTTAATATTATTAAAATCGAATAATGTAAAAAAAGTAATCTAGCTGTTATTTATACATTCTAATAACCTTATTTCTAAGTCTGTAAGCTGCAGCTTACTTACTATATCCGTATCAAATCACATAGTTACACCAATAATTTAAATAATTAAATATGTTAACACAACTAACTATATTATAATAAAATTAAAAATGAAAAAATATTTTTATTGTTTCTAAGTTCTGTAAATAGTTAATGCAATATGTTAGACTTATTTAAATAAATTCCTTCAGTAATTAAAACACTATACTTAAATAAATAGTAACTACAGTAAAATCTCTGTTAGATATACACTGATAGCATCAGTTATTCTGTTCGATTAAGATATATACTTACTTTGTATAAAGAATAAAAAATGTGAACAAGCAACATTGAACGGTTAAAAGAGATATCCATGTATGGAACGATCCATTTAACAGAATTCCCATTCTATTATGAAATATTAGACTCTAATTCTCTAATATGAAACCAATATGATTCTAATATAAATCTAATAGTTGAAGAAAGATTTACTTCTAATAATTTTAAAATAATTTTGATAACCCTTTAAAAAATCATCATTGATATTAATAATATATAATTTACTCAAATTTATTTTACTACTGTTTTTCATATAAATCTATATATCATGTATATAATTATTGAGTATTGATTTCTACTCTTAACAAAACCATAGCGAAACAAACCTATTAGTTTCGTTTGATTAATTAAAGTACTAAATAAAAATAAATGCAATAGTTATTCGAAGCGAAGAAGATTAAAATCAAAACAAATGCAACGAAACACAATTTTCACACAATTAATTTGTTACTTTACGAACAACAGATTTAAATGTGAAGCAAAGCTAATAATTACATGATGTAGATAAATTCATTAAATTTATTTTTAATTTGTAATTTAACTAAATTAAGTTTATATAATATTTTGACTGAAAACATTCATTTCAAAGTTATTTGCCTTAATAATTTTGTATCTGTACTTTTTTACTGTTGTCTGTTTTTGATGTTAACTTTTTAACATAACCTGTTGCTGTTAAAGCTCTAGAGAGCTTAACAGTGCTATTAAATTAAAAGCTTTTCTTGAGTGTTGCCAACGAAAATGTAAGATTTTACATTTAATGCTGCTCTTTACATTAATTTTAAATAATAAGAATACATTTTAGAGTGCGTCTTCCTTTAATTTATATAATATATTACTTTTGAAAACTTTCTTATTTTTAATTATTAATTAATTAACTTCATTTATTTTCATATGTTTTGAATTTATTTTAACAAAACTTTTTTGTGTATTTTTTTTTAGTATTTTCGTTATATGTTAATTATTTTATAAATATTTTGACTGCCAATAGTAGTTAATATTAGGTTCAATTAATTATATATCACAACTATCTTAATAATTTTGTGAAAAATAATTTATTATACAGTTAAATTTCCATTACTCGATCTTCTATGACTCGAAATTTCTATATCTATATCTCGAACACACAAAATTTTCTTTTCGATTTCAAACAAACTTTTAAACAAAATTTCTTTTCGATTTTATTGTTAGGACTTAAGTATTACATCCAGTTCCATATAATTTTTGGTCCGGTTCCATATACGATATCTTCCACAACCATATCTTTAATGTTACGCCAAAAGTATTGGTAATGTTGTGGTTTATACCACAGCTTCATCATATTCAAGAAAGTATGGGTCTTTCATACCTCCATATCAACTACAACACCATTGAGTAATTTTAGGTATTTCAGCAGTTACTTGTGGATTTCTATTGCCCTAAAAAGGACAATTTGTTAGTAGTAAGTTTATACTAAACTGTATAACATATTCGATGGTTATTGACAGATCCATATCGAAAATGGAATGTCTTAAGCTAAACATATGACGCCTTGATGCTCATAATATATAAACATATAATGAGCATTTTGTTGCAGATATATCAATGAAACAGTAATGTTATATCACGATGAAATGAAAATTCTAAAATGTACTTAGTCTAGGTAATTTAGAATTTGAAAAGTAAAATTAGTAACATTATATTAATTATAATATATGATATAGAATGGACTTCTGTGAATGGAAACAAATTGTCCACAAAGACAGATGTTAGTGCATGTAATCATAAGGTACATGGAAAGATTCAACTGTTAACCAGATGTTCACATATAAAAAAAAGCAGTGCAAAAATAAAGACTAGTACTAAGAAGAAGGGGCACATTGAGGAACATTGTTAGTGTTTAAAAATTCATTTGGCACTATAACAACCAAAGCAACATATAACTCAACATATAACTATGTTGACTGATGAAGTTTAAGCTGGTATTGAATTGTCAAGTTATTTAATAATGAACTTTTGTCAGAACTACAACTTGTTGTTTTTAGTTGAAACATCAACGTTCACATATGGACGTACCATCTACAACAGTTATGCGAATTTTTTATTCCGAAAATATATTGTTTAATATATATTCGTATTGGCATACCAATTTTTAAAGTTTAGTAAATTTTGTCATTTTTTGATCATATCTTATGTTTAAAAATTTTCAAGACAACTATAAACTTACGAAGTCAGTGACGTATTATCGAACAAATTTTGATGTCACTCATAATGGTCACAAAATGCTAGAATAAAATCGAATTCATAAATACTAATGCGCATCACGTACTTATCTATGATGTCTCAATATTGTCAAAAAAAGTATTTAAAGTGTATTACGGACATGCATCATATAATTTCTTCTATATAAAAATGTGGTCCATGTTAAAGTCTTGCACCAAGCCCATTGAAAAGTAAATACAGCACTGGTACGTTTATTCAAAAATATACACAACTTCATTGTTTTGTTTTGGATCTTCATATTTTGACTTGAATCGATGACGTTTAATATCAATTTGTCGAAGAATTAATAGTGTAACGTAATCGCTTACTGAAACTTGATTTAATGTTTTAATTATGTTCGTTTAAGTAAATTTCATAGATGACTTCTTTTCAAAAGTGGGAGTATATCGTAAGTTTCGGCTGAAAATCATTTTCACGGAAGCAGAATATTACATCTGCTGTAAATGCTTTTATCTAACATCCCACGTTTTACATTCTTTAATATTAGTAAATAAAATTAAATTTTAAAATTTTATTAAAGATTTATGTTTTTTAATACGTTCGAATATTTTAGTATATTGTAAGTTTTTTTTCAAAACATGGTTATTTTTGAACTACTATTATAAATAATAGTTATTTCTGCTAATAATAGTTATTATTTTTAGCTATATATATTAAGCACAAGAAATGATAAAATATCAATATATAATACTCATACTTATAATTAAATATAATAAAATTATACGCGTAAAGTAGTTGTTTTTTCCAAGATAGCAGTTGTTGAATTACACTTTATTTAAATTATATATTTAATATTGTAAATAATATTTAGTTATTTTCTTTAGCACTCATAGTACATAAGACATTGTTGCGTTATTTACCTCCTTATAATTTAATTATCATTTAAATCAGCTTTGCATAAACAGCTTGAAGTGGCACACCTCTTAAGTTTAAAAAAAAATCTTAATCTGAGTTTTGTTATATCAATTTCTCAAGAACTAAGAAAATCTTCTAAATTAATAATAAAAAATTTTATATAAATGGTTTGTGTAATAATTACAACTGGTGAAAATATAAATTTTACAAAAAAGTGTCCAGTCATTTGATTGCATTGTAAATATTTTTATTGCAATTGAGCATCCGTTGGAGCACCTATTACATTGAATTTATAAATACATTTATTATTTTTTAATATCTCGAACAAAACAATATCTCGAAATTATTATATAATTGAGGGCTCGTTCATGCGATATCAGTTATTAATGAATAGTTTTTATACTTTCAAACTTTCGAGCAATAATTGTTTATCACGTGCTAGAGAAGACGTGTACTTACTCGGCTGTTATATGATTAATTATGAATAAATAAATATAATACAAAATATATAGATAAAGTTATTTATGATAAATAAAGTCATTCAATTCCTTTATGTGAATAATCTAAATAACAATTAATTACTTTAAGAAAAAGTTCTATTTAAGTAGGTCTAATATAATATATACACTCAACTTTAATTAATGCAATTGTCAGGTTAAAGTGTTGATTTTAAATATTTTTAATTAATTATTATTTATATAAACATATTAAATAATTAACACAATTTAAGAGATAACAGTTGAATAGAAATTATTTATTTGAATTAGTTATATTTTAATCAGTATTATTTGGTGTGAGCACTTATTACGTCACTATTCAACTCTTTCCAGAGACATAACTCCCTTTCAGTGTAGGGTTATGTCAGGAGTTAGTTATAGTCCGGCCTCTAATGAAAATCAGATCGTGTACTAGATATGGGTAATAAGTTGAAGGAAGTCACAAATAGTATGAAAACAGGTTTCAGGCTTAAGTGAGTTTGAGTAGCTTTTGTGGTCTGAATTGCCAATATAACAATAATAATATATGTTATATTAATTAAAATTAGAGCAGTTGTTTTATTTTCTTAAAATCAGTTTCAATATATTCATACTTTTACATTTCATCGTTTTTTTACTCAATGGATTATACACTTGTTGTTTCTTTAGATGCAACGATTTAGCATTAATTACTTAGAGATCAAAATACGTTAAAATAAATAAAATAAAATAAAATAAAGTAAAATAAAATAAATTTAAATAATATAAATTAAATAAATAAATAAAATCAATAAGTAAAATAAATAAATAAAATAAATAAAGTAAAGTAAATAAATAAAAAAATAAAAAGAAATTAATATAGAAAAAAAATAAAAAAAATAAATAAAGTAAGGTAAATAAATAAAACAAATAAATGGAATAAATAAATAAAAAAAATTAATGAAGAAAAAAATAAATAAATAAATTCTTTTCGTCAGATTTTTTGAACAAAAATTTATTTGGAATATAATTGTATTCATCTATGACTTAAGAACTAAGGTAGTAACTACTAACAAACGATGGCTATAGATTAGCATTACTTTCAAAAATAATATATCTTTTCAACCTTTTTTAATCAAATGCAATTCATAACATAGTAAAATGTTTTCATTGGAAAATAAATCTTCTACGGTGTGATATTAAACTCAGTGCTATTAAATTACATGATTAAATTACATGAGTATACGACTAGGGTTAAGGCATATATTTAATTTATATTTCATAATTTCTACTTTTAATATTTATTCTGTTTAAAACAAATTAATTTTCAAAATAATTTTTATCTGAAAGAAATAAATTTATATTTATTTTTTTTTATTTCTGAAATATTCCAACTTTTCTTGGACCAATTTTTACAGAAACAATCAGATTGATAATATATCAACTCCATATCTTCGGCTTACAAAATAAAATCTATTTCAATAATATTATTCAAAACAAAATATTATTATTGTTATTATTATAAAATGTAAATATAATTTCTTTCTTAGAATTGTTTTTTACTTAAATTCATACTATTAAAATAATCTATATATTGTTTAAATAACAAAGTACATCTTTCTACAAAAATACATATTTTTCTAAAAAATTTTAATTTTATTTTTTAATACACTAAGGGCTCATATGATAATGCATACTTGAGTATTGATTTAATATTCAAGAGAAATTCGTTTGAATTTATGATAAAGTACATAGTTAACTCTAATCCTCAAAATTGGGCACTTAAGTGTTACTTAATTTAAATGCGCATCGTATAACTTGCACTAGCATTTTATTCAATAAATAATATTATATTTTTTGAGAGTACAAAGCTTTCATCTAACTATTTATAATTTAATGTCCTACTCATCACGAAGTTGATCTATTCTATTCTCTATTTTGATAGGTAGTTATACTAAATCAGAGGAGTTTTTATTTCCACAAATAATTGTACTAAATCATATTGAAGTCATTTTTAATTTATTCAGTAAAAATATAATTTAAGTTAGGAAATTAACGATTAATTTTAAAGCATTTACGAGAGTCAGTCCAATTTTAGTAGTTTCTTTTTATTAGGAGTAGTAGAAGATAATACTGTCCTTTAGCAAATCTACTCTATTTATCACACAATATAATAAAACATCTGTAATTAAAACTTTCTCGTTTAATTAAGGAACAATAATTTAAAAGATTTTTACTAAACTATATATACAAACTATTATATTTAAAAGAATATATGCTATTCTCGTCTAAGAACATTGTACTATATTTTAAGTAGCAATGTTTTGCATCGTTCAGCTCAAAAAGTTCTGTAATTTTAACATAGCCAGCCCTACCTTACTTATTCGACGACTCCATTTACATACTTATAAGTGGTCTTTAAATATCTTTAAGCAAATTATGTTAATTATTACAAACTTAATTTATAGAAAATTTATTGCATATAATAACATTAGTATTCAAAATACCCATTCACAACTGCTTTGTTCTGTTGCATTTGAATATGTATATTGAAGTGTAGATACATTTAGTTTTCAGTCGTGTTTCGCTAACTTGTTTACTGCAAACTATTTTATAGTAGATTTGTGGATTATTGAATTAAATTTGTGGATTATTGACAGATACTAAGATACATTTATTAAATAGTTTCACATTTACTACTGCAATATTTACCGGAATTAAAGAGAATAAATAGTAGCATATCATTATATTATTATTGTATTAATTTTAATTATTTAAGATTATTTAATTTGTTTAGCTGCTAGACTTATAAAATAGGGAAATAATTAAAATTATAAAAAGTCATGTTATTTATGCGTAGATTTAATAAGTTTACTTTTTTTACATTGGGTCAGGTGAAGTTTTTTATCCTTAGGAATGTATCGAAAAGTAATTAAATCTGTAAAAAACTGTTAAATCATAACAGTTGAATGAACTTTTCTGAAAAACCTTAGGAAACTTATAAAGTTGGACGCTTTGTAGTACTTTTCCTTCATACTTATTAACTTATTTAATTCTTATTAGATATAACACAATTTAAAACAATAATTTGTCTTCTGAGTGAACTTGATATTTACTTATATTCATATTTATAATACACGCATACATGCATGTATGCCTTTTAAGGCAATAACAACAATTGCAACAACAAAAGTAGAAAAAGAAGAAGGAAGATGCAAAAAAAAAAAATAAAAGTGTTATTAAAATTAAGAAAAGAAAGGCGAAAGATAATCTTGATTTTGTTTTTTTCTTTAGAAGCCTGGAGAAGTCTAGAAGTCTAAAGATAAAGATTGATACCAGATGTCCTTTTAATAATAATTAAGCACTATTCCATTAATCGATATGACAAGAGATAACTGTTGTTTAAGTTAGATTCCGCAGGATGTATTGGAGTCTACAAGCATTGTTGGGGTTTTAGAATAAGTAATATCTTTTATGGTAAAAATAGAACTGAACTCTCACTAACTCTAATGAGAAACCTTCATTTCACCTAAACCCACAAAAACGCAGCTTAGTTCCAAGTTTTTTTCATTAATGGCGTTGATGTACAAATCTTTTACTGTATGGGTTATAATTTAGAAAAGTTATAGAACAATATTTGTTTTTTCAAGACTTTTTGATTTCAGTTCTTTTTGTTTTAGTTCTTATTTTATTTCTTCTTGTCGTTAGAGCCATGTTGTACAGGGAGTCATGATCACATCAAAATAAAAATTGTTCTTGTTTTCAATGAAGAAATTAAATTAAGAAATTGAGAATGGAAAAGATATTAAATTTCAATTAAAATTGGGTCACGGTGACGATACTTTGCGTGCCTCATCACATTGGTCAAAACAGTGTTGCTTTTTTCTAGTCAAAGTCTATGTCACCTTGAATCATAATCATAACTGTCTGTGCACATAAGTAGTTGTCTATTTTGAATAGTATCTTTTGAATTTGAAAGAGAGATTTTACTTTAAGATTCTGTTTTAACTAAATATATAGTTTGTTTGATTATAGTATATATGTGACTGACGATAGCTATTGAATGGTCAAAATTCAAAACTTTAGTGGATAATTTTTATAGCTTTCGTCATCTTAATATAGGTTGTCAATGTTTCAAGCTTTAAGTTTATGTATAGTGTGAAATCAAGATAAAGAACAAGATTGAAAATTTTGAACACTCTCCGAATACTATCATTGTTACTATCTTAGAGTAAGTTTAGATTTAAAGGGTTTTTTTTATGTTGAGGAGGTGGAATGCTTTATACACCGTCAAACCGACCGTCTTCGAAATGGTGTATCCGATTCCCTAGCATTAATACGTAGTGTACGGATTAAAATATCCCCTCTTCGGAGAGACTTATACCCCCTCGAAACCGCTTTTGGATTACTCCGAGGAGGGTCTCTTTTATGTTGGCATTTCAAGCCACGCTCTAGTGATTTATGAACTGCGTCTAGACCACAGGTGTCTGCACCAAAAAAACTTTTTATTATTCTAGTTGTATACTTCTCCTTTCTACGTCTAATTTCATCGGTGTGAGGACTTAAATCACATATGACTCTATCGTTTACCAACTCTCTGGGTTCAATCTCATCTTTTCCACTATATTTTCGGGACTTATATGTCAAATCTGTGCTATTATCTCTTCTTTACTTGTGAGTTACCTATTACAATAAAATAGTAGTAATTTGAGTTCAATCATATTTGACAATTATTAGGTTGTTTATGAAAATAAATCTTGTCACAATTCCATGAAAGAAATAAACAGTACCATTCTCTTGATATTCTATTATTTTTCTTAACAAATAATGAGACGCAATTTTTCCGTTCAACTCAAAAGTTCGAGAGCAAAAATTATGCTCGTATAAGTAAGGAAATAGTTATCTCAATTATTCTTCCAATATGGCTTAAATAGCGTTGGTGGCGTACTGTAATCGATCAACTTGTAATTCTTATTTTAAATTTAAATGGGTTAAGTACGTTATAAATGTAATACTACGGGTTTAATTTATTCTCGTGTAAGTGTTAATTATGGATTGCTATGCAATCGTAAAATATGCCATGCAATCCAATGGGTCGTTGGTTTAATTATTTTCTCGATACTGAGAACAGCATTGTGTAGTTAAAGTGTTAAATGCGCTTTTAACGGGAACCGGTATATGAGCTCATTTTAAAAGTATCTTATTGTTTACAAAATCTGAGAAATGTTTACTTCATTAACGTCAGTAAGTAGTAAAGAAAACTAAACGTCAATAGTACTCAATATTTTTACAAAGCTGCAATGATCTTACCTATTTTAGTCATGCATGTAAATATGTGTAAAGTGTAATTTGGTAATACAAGATTAACCAAATCGATCCGAAAACATCAGCTCAGACGTACTAAATCAATCGAGTGCCCTGCACTGTTATATGCACTCCGAGAGATCTGACATAGCTTATTACAAAAGTATGCGATATCAAGTAGGTAGGCGTTCAACGCGAGTGAGTTTGATAGCGAAGGCGATGCGAGGGAAGGCAGCAAATGTTTTTGTATTAAAAATAATTTTTAATTTGATAAAGCGAATTTATTCAAAGATGCTTGAAGTAATACTTATCAATAATCGATCAGTTTGTGAATGGACTTCAAGCGTTAAGGAGGTACAATTTTCATTTGGGAAAATACATGTTCCAACGAAATAATTTAGAATTTTTATTTAAAAATAACAAATTAAAGTTTTTCTAAGAATTTAATAACTACGATCATGGCTAAAAATCGACGACATGATATTGAAGGTATTGTGTGCATGTGTTTAAAGTTTTTTAAAAATATGTGATATATAAAAAAATAACTTTATTTTAAATTTAAAATTAAAAAATAATTTTATACAAATAATTTAATTTAATTATAAAATAAAAATAAATGGCAAACTGCTATTTTATTTGATTAAATATATAAAATCGGAATAAAAGCCACAGTAATTAAATCAAATCATTTTTTAATAAAATATTCTGCAAATCATTATGATATATTCAAACTCAGTGTTAGGAAAGATAACCTACAAAATTAACAGTAATAAAATAATGAGTGATAAGTACTTATTTCCTTTGAATATTTTATAAGCTTTCCATATTAAATATAAAAAAAAATACCCATAAAATCAAAAGTGACAAACAAAATCATTAATATTCAGTTAATTTTGAAAAAAAAATTAATTACTCCATAAAGCGTTTGTTACATATTTTTTAAATGCTTTTTGTTAAGTTCATAATATTTGAAGAATAATATAAAAATAATAATTAAAATAGCTTAAAGATATTTCAAAAGTTTTTAACTACAAATCTGTATCTCAATAGAGAGCACTGTTCAATGAAGTTGAAAGACAGGTATGAACAAATGAATTCATCACAGAACTTTAATGTAATTTATTCTTTGATAGGAAATATTTAAGTTTTATAATAAAAATGTTTTCCAAAATGTTATTTGTTTAACAAGTCCACGTATAAGTCCAGTGAGGTGTAGTTCATGAATGAAAAAAAATCTAAACATTACATTTTAATATTATTATCCATATACACAATATATACACATATACACATAAATAGGTATCAGCGGTGAGGATATTTACTGACGATCGTATACGTCAGAAAATATTATCTTGGAAATGTTGTCAAAATTTTAAGTGGTTTATGGGCTTAGAAACGGATTTCACCTTACCTACAATAGATATTAACAGAGTACTGGCACCTAAAGAATTGGAGCATTGTGGCCATGGTTATAGCTTTTACCTTAAATAATTAGTAATAATTTTAAGAAATGTTATAAATGATGACAACATATCACAACCACATAATTTTTGTCATAATTCTATAATTTCATTAACTGTTACACGTTTAAAAGCAATTTCCAATCAGATACTAATAGGTGGAGAAAAAAACGAAAATTTTTGTTAAGAACACTTATAACAGAATTAATTCATTACATATTTTCTCTATTCCTACAAGGATCTTACATAAGGATATTTGTAGTATCCTTGTATTAATTGGTTAATTTTTGACTTCATATAACAAGTTATAAAGATATAATAGGGTGTAATTCAGTTGATAGGTAGAAACTACATACTAAAAAAATGACTAATTTCGGTTTATTTTATTACTATCCTTCTTTACCATATCCAACAAAAACATGGCAAAATTTTAAAGGACTATGTAAAGTACCAAGCTTAATATAATGGCACTAATCCATGGCTACCAAGTTTGCAATGATAAAATGTTTTAACCCAGACTTACTAAAATTATATATATGTAAACAACGTCATTTTTTATAGAATTTTTAAGGTGACCGTGATTTTTCAAATGTTAATTTACATAAACCCTTAAACACTATATAGATGTCCTACACTCAGAAAAATATACATCTACACATTCTAGTTAAATTGACCTGATTATTTTGTCAGACTCATATTGTAAAGAAGATGTGGTTAAACCAACATGATGCGTCGAGTAAGAATATTTGATCTGAAATTTATTTCAAAACTGGTTAAATCAACCAAATTATTTTTCCAAGTGTATACAGACAACGCTTTAATTTTTTTTTAATTTGTGTCTAGAGTATAGGGCTTGTCGCCTAAATGACGATTTGTTAGTTAAGAGATATGATCACTAATTACATCTACAAACCGGTATTTACCGGTATTTGCAGTGGCGAGTGACATTTTATATTTGACTAACAATGCATAATGCTGAGCATTACCTGATTCCGCAACTGGGGACATATCCGACGAGACACAGTTAACTCCATACAGAACTTTATTGTTAAGTATTGTGAATATTGTGGTTGCTATAGTTTCTTTAATAACCAGTTATTTAATTAGAGAATTAACAATGTTTACACTATAGAATCTATCAGTATACATATATATGTATTCTTATTACTTTGGTCCAATTAAATAAGACAGTGTCCTTTCGTATGTTAAGTATGCTAAAAAAAATTCATAAAAAATACGAAGGCACGAATTATACGAAGATATGTGTGTTAGTCGTAACGTTGTGGAAAATTCCTTATACCAAAATCACATTTAAATATAGAAAATATATTACAGAACACAAACAATTCTTATCAGTATTAAAAAAAAACTGATGAAACATGTTTACTTTGCACTTCATTTAATTTATTGCAAATTGTGTTACATATATTATTAATTATTATGAGAAAAGTAATACCAAAAAGTTTAAGTCAAACCATCTCGTCAAGAAAGGTCACTATACAAAAACAGATAAAAATTTGGTAATCTTAATTAAATACTGCAACAGATCACATCAGATCATACAAAATACTGAAAAAGTTATCAGATATCGCATGTTTTATATAGATGCACATTAACCTTTATATAGGTATTTTTTTATAAATAATTTTTTTTTATAAAAAAGACCCAGACTCTTTTAAATAATAGTTTCGTTATCTCTTTAAGGATCAATCAAAGGTTTGTTATTAAAAAAGTTTGATTAGTGGCGCATGTGAAATGAAGTACTATTTATAAATATTAAATAATATAAAAAATATAAATATCGCTTTCATCGCTTTCAATTAGAAGAGCGTGGAAATAAATCATTCCATAGTGTTCTAAGAACAAATAACCTTATTAATTGAAGACACAAGAAGTAAACAAAAATTAATAAAATATTCGAGAAAGATAAGAATAATAACACATTTTTGAAACTTATATGACCTTGGAAATCAAATGTCGAAGAGGTGATCACCTAACAAATGTTGAGAAATTCTAATTTATATGTTAACTGCTTTTTACTAGATCAGAACAGCAATTCTCTGGTGTTAATCAGATTAAAAGCAAAAGGAAGAGACAACGACTTTAAGGAGTAATTACATCGACTCATTTTCTCACAGAGGAAGACTTTCCAGAGCAATACTGAATAATCAAGTATTAGTTAAATAAAGACTTTTTATATAAATTATTTTTTTTGAATTTAATTTAATGTTTCATAAACATTTAAACAACTAAGCTTATCAATATTTAAATGTAAATAGAAAATATAGGTGTTTCAAGTATTTTTAGCAATGTAAGAGTTTAGACTACAGTTAATGAAATTTTCTCTATATTGAAATAATCTGGGTGATCTTCGTAGTATTGTGCAATTGAGACTCTTTTATTTCTACGGTTTTTATCACACGAGTATCTACTAGTTCTTATAAAAACGATTGTTAATAAAATTAATTACCAAATATTAAGTATCAAACTCACAGTCATAATTTAATTCAGATCTTAACACCGGTTTAACTATGAATGAAATCAGTAAAGTTGACGGGTTAAGCATGGCTTAAGTCAGCTTTCAGACTTAAAGTGACTCACACTTTTAAACCTTTTTAATAGGCTAAATTAATTGACTGAAAAATAACAATTCCGATTATTATTGATAATTACTTTGTTTTTAAAGAAAAGCTAAGACTGCTATTAATTTATTATGTATGTAATAATTAAAAATTTAATGTTTTTTATTACAGTAACTTTAAGAAAGATAGAGAAAGTACCTAACGTCTGCTTTATTATTATCTCGTGCATTCACAACGTAGATTAAACATGTTAAGGATTTGTATCCAAGTGCATATTACGAGTAGTTACTGAAGAATACTCCGATCTTCCTTTAAATAGCGCTTAGAGCAGCAATGAAGCTCTAAAATTGGTTTTAACCCTCTTTATACTGTCTTATAAGAGGCCACAATTACTTAATCTGAGTTTGTAGTAATAAAGTATACAATTAATTAATTTCTACTAATATCTCTCATTAATAATTCTACTATCAGTTTGAAATTTTAAGACTTTAACCGAGTGGTTTTAATTAAGCTGAGATGATTATTCCGTAGTACTCTATGAACTAACTACCTTACTTCTTGAACACTAATTCAGTTCTTCTGAAAATTTCCATAAATATTATACTCCTTCTTTTATTTGATGAAGCAGACACCTTCTCAAATGGTCTCAAGCATTACATAAAATTTAATTCGACTATTGTGTACTCCCATTATTTTTTAGGTATCTCGTTACTTGAAATTTATGTCTTGGATTTTGAGTTTTGAAAATTGCTTCGAAATTTAAATTTCGCCAATTCATTAAGCAGTTCTGACAGGTTTATAATTTGTCATCTACAGGTAACTTCATAAAGATATATTTTCGATTACTGGAATATATTTCTGTCCCAATTTGGAAAAATTAGTTTTGTTGCTCGAATTAGTTAATCTCGAACGGGTGAACGGTTTAAAATATAGCAAAAAATGATAAAAAAATATCGTCTGTTCAATAAGGGTGCCATGAGGAGAGTCATTGGATTTCTCACCGATCAATGCAACTCTGTCGAAGTTATTTAATCCTTCAAAATGGACTTTCTTTCTTAACGAATTTCCGTAAAATGAATGTTGAAAAGTTTTAAAAATTTTTCTTTCTAGTGATTAATATATTAGCCATAGATAAAGTACTAAAATGATTTTTGAAAGCAGTTTGTCTTATTATTAAATTAATTGGTAAATTATTTATATATGTATATTAAATTTACAGGAAACCATTTTCTCTTATAATTATTTTAACTTATTTTCCCACATATTTTTATTTTTTTTTAAAAAAAATGTTTTTTTATATTTTTCCAGACTGTCTACTTATATTCTTTTCTAGACTATCTTAAGTATATTATAACTGTTTTTTTTTTTTAAATATTATTAAAAAATTTTAAATTAAAAATATGGAACTAAAGTTAGAAGTTCCAGTAACTATAAAACACTTAACCACTGGATATTTTATACTATCCAGTCTATAAGAAAGTATATATATACTTCTATTTATACTAGAAGCAACAGTTCTCTTTGTAAAGTATATTACGTTTTGAATACAATTGAATCTATATACTTACGGTAATGATAGCAAAATTAGTTGTCTATATATTATCTATACAAACGATTACGTTGGGATTAATAAAAAAAATGTTATACGAGTATATTTAAGTCAATATCAATGAAAAATATAACTATAAAAATATTGTTTTTACTTTGTAATATATTTGATTTATTGAAAGTTAAATGGATTATGTAAAAAAAATTTAATTATATATTAATAAGTCGTATTTTTATAATTATTAATAATTTGTTTTTCAACTTTGCTGAGTTGTTCTCTGTTGAGCACAGCACCGAAGTGACGTACCGAAAGGGTACTGTATTAATTTATTGCGGTAATAAAATTCTAGACAACAAGTGTCAACCACTTATGCGTAGATCTCGATTGGTTTACACAGGAAGTAGACTAATTTTAAAACGCCATATTTATTAGTTTTGTGCTATAGATCTATCACATACATATATAGCATATATGGTTTACAGTAAATATTTTTGCTTCGATTAGAAGTCATACGCTCGTGTAGGAAAAATACTTTCGAAACATTTTTAAGTGCTTTATTTTTATATTTATGTACATTTTTTATTACGTTTTAATGTCTAAACTGAGTGCTAAGATAGCCTCACGTCGCTGAACCTTAACTTGTTTTGCCTAAATTACTTTGCATTACATCACATGAATCTATGCCGAGCGTGTCTATATTAAATAATTTAATTAAATCTTACATCAACAAATACAGAATGCAAACAAATCGAAGCCGCCGGCGTTGATTGATAAGCGCTCAACGCGATTGAAAAGTGCATCGCTTACAAATATAGTTCAGTCAATCAATATTCTAAGCACCAAAAAAAAAAAAAACAAAACACTTTAGGAGGCAAATATTGTACTAAAGAACTAGAAAACATTTTGAGTTGCTAATTGAATAATAAAAAATATTTTTAATCAATTATTTATTTCAGATTCGACCTTTGGCATACGTCATTTGCAATGCTTCTTGCTCTTCTGCGGCTTGTCTGTGGCCTATGCGCTGCGTGTGAACTTATCGGTGGCGATTGTTGCCATGACGGACAGCAATTCAACAAATCCTGACTTTACCGTAAGTTATTTGATGAAAATATTTTAAAGAAATAATTTAATAATTTTTTCATTTATATTTAAAGGAATACAATTGGACGGAAAAAACGAAATCCCTGCTCCTGAGCAGCTTTTTCTGGGGTTACGTTGTAACGCAAGTGCCAGCCGGCAGCTTGGCACGAAAGTTTGGTGGCAAGGTAATGTTGCTCTACGGAATTCTTATTTGCTCATTGGGTGCTGTACTGACACCGTTAGCTGCTGACATTGGCGACTGGAAACTGGTATGTGCTCTGCGAGTTATACAGGGATTGAGTCAAGGTGTAGTGTTTCCTTCCACACATACCATACTTTCAAAATGGGCGCCGGTGGACGAACGTGGTACCTTAGGTACTTATTGTTACGCTGGTTCGCAATTCGGCACAGTTATTATGTTGGCATCAAGTGGTCTACTCGCTTCATCATCACTTGGCTGGCCTAGCATATTTTATATATCTGGCTCCGTTGGTTTGGTGTGGGTTGCCGCTTGGATTTTGTGGGGCGCAAGCTCACCAAATGATTTTAAATCAATTTCGAATGAAGAGAAGAAGTTGATTGAAACCTCACTAGGACAAAATGTTGAGAATGATGATAACAAGAAAACCGTTAAAACACCATGGGGCAAATTCTTCACTTCAATGCCTTTCTTAGTGCTTATATTAGTGCATAGTACACACAATTGGGGCTTCTGGACTTTGTTAACGGAAATACCATCGTACATGAAAAATGTATTGGGCATGGATATTAAGAGTAATGCTTTGTTATCAGCTTTACCTTATCTGGTTATGTGTTTGCTTAGCTTCGCGTTTTCCGCAATTTCTTCTCTGCTAAGCAAACGTCAATGCATACCACTTGGGGCTAGTCGAAAATTATTCAATTCTATTGGACACTGGATTCCTATGATTTCTTTGATTGGTTTGGCTTATGTTGCTGCTAACCAAACAAATTTGGCTATAGTGCTTTTAACGATAACTGTTGGTATTAATGCCGCCACATACCTCGGCTTCCAAGTGAATCACATTGATTTATCGCCAAATTTCGCAGGCATATTGATGGGCATCACCAATTGTGCAGCCAATATCATGAGTATCATTGCTCCATTAATAGTCGGTTTCATTGTGACAAACGAGGTAATTTTGAATAATTGTTATTAATAATGACAATATTATTAACTTAATGTCATTTCCATTTTCTTTTTATAGAAAAATCCTGATCAATGGCGTATTATATTTTTCATTGCTGCATTTTTCTATTTCTTCGGCAATCTTCTGTTCATCATATTCGGTAAGACAAATGTGCAGCCATGGAACGATCCTGAAACAATGCATCTTTCGAGAAAACGTAACTCAACACAATTGGAATCACAACATTAGAACATCCTTACCTTGTTCAAGCTTCTGAACCGTTCGAGATCAGAGCTCCAGTTGTAAACTTAGAATCGAACGTGCCTGCTATTTATATTAAATTTCACGATCTGAATCGCATTTCATTGTTGCTGTCTGAGTATGTGCATCAATTGTTGAAGTTAGAATGTTTTCATATTATAGTAAAAATATTTTTAATTATTATTAGTTATGTAAGTGTTTATCTTATTTATAAGATTAAAATAAAATAAAAACGATTTTATTAACATATAACATTAAGAACCTCTTATGGAATTTATTACCGAATTTATTAAAGTGTTCTTTTCATGAGAGACCTGGCTTTAATTTCTTGTAGGATATAGATATTGAGATCCATATCAATGAAATTTTCCGAAATTTATAACTATTTTATAGATCAAAATCAAATTTTCTAGGGCTTGGTTGAATGGTTAGTTGTAGTGGCAGGTCAATAAATGTACTTATACTTCTCATTATTAAGAATTTTAACGGTTTTACGAACATACTCGTATTTCTCACAAGAGACCCGGTGCTATAGAAACTTAGTCTATTGTTGTAAAGTCAAGTAATTTAATAGATCTTTTGTGGTCATATGAATTTTGTGTTGACTTTCCTAACTGCGCAAAAAGTTGCAAATCCTAGAAGTTTTAATAATAATGGAACTATGTGATTGTTAAATCATATCCACCATCAAACCTATAGAGTCCACTTAGAACGTAAGTTTGTTTTGCAACATACAACCATTTTTGACTTTGTTTTCCAGTTGGTGAATTAATTCTTCCCAGATCTTTTTTACTAAGTAATCTGGCTTTGACGATTAAATAATGGACCTTATTTTTAAACGTTGCTGTTATTTAGTTTTTTCAATTTTACCGAACTACTATAAATGTGATGCCTTCAACCATTTCTAAAACAAATATAACTTCTACAGATCTATGAAAAAAAAATTACTATTTGTAATATGGAATTTGCTATTCCATATTACAATAACAAAAATGAAGAATTAAAGAACTTCGGTAATATGTATAGACACATTTGACACGAACACACAAAGGCAGTTAATCAGACACTTATAGATAGTGATTCGAAGGAAGGATTAGTTAATATTATTAACTGTAGAATCATGGAAGAAGAGAAAATTTTGATTCCGATATAACGTACACAGCATCTCCAGCAATAAATGAAAACAACACGTAATCAATATGAGTACCTTCACTTTAATCTAGAACTTACATATCGAAACCAAAAAAACTACTTATGTCAGATATTCAGATAGCCATAAAGGCACTCAAATCTGATAAAAAAAGCTGATGCACTTGAAAGGAAATGAACAGGATCTTCAATTATAGATGTTAAGCACTTTTGTGACGTAGGAAATAGATTCACTGGTTATTAGAAGGAAAGAAAAAAAACAAAGAAAATTATGATAACAGAACCTACTTATTATTAAGTTACTTATTATTATATTAAACATATTCTTGCAACCTCAGTCGATTAAGAAATGTCTGAACTCTATGATATTTATACCTAGCACTTAAATAAACTAATAATTGTTTCTGACTGAATTTATATGTTGTGAAAAGAGAAGGGGGGAGGGGGGAGACAGCAAAGCATATGCTGTGGAGCTTCCTTACATTAATGCATAAATGATCAACAAACTATTAGACGTATAAACAACATTCGAAAATAAACTGTTAATTCAAAGAATAAAGCAGATACTATTATTTATTATAGAGAAAGGTCTAGAATCACTCTTCATCCATGTTGAGGGCACAATACATTTTGAGGTTGTGATGCAATATTTTATTTTTCTAATTGTAAAAATAAAAAAAAAATTAATTATTTTGCAAAAACGAAGGTATATAACAATTCATTAGCTATTTTAGTTGAGAAAAAGTTTAGATGATTATTAATTAAAAATAGACTAGTTTAGCTAACTGCGCTATTCTTGTTAATTATTCTACACAGTTTATCGCAGCTTGAATAACTGCATTCATTTTTAAATACATTATTTAGAAATATATCTAGTTCTGTTGGTTTCTAAATAATTAATAATATAAACAATACATACAAACCAATACGAGTACACGTATTTTCATTTCATTTACGATTCCTAAAAGGTGTGTTCATAGTATTTTTAAAATAGTGCTTAATAACACTTCTTCGTCATATAGTAACTTCTTCATCATATAATAACTTCTTCATCATTATTAAATTTTTCGAACACTACTGATCGCAGTTGGGCACTACTGCGATCACTAACTAACTGAGAAACACATCAATATTAATGATATTATACGCATTATAATTATTATTAATATTATGCATTAATAATCAAAAAATCATCTTTGAATTCAGATCCTCCGCATTTACCCTAAGGTATTTTGTACTCTTTTTTTTTAAATCTGGAATATATTATTAACCGATAAACATTGAATTAACAATACTAGAAAGTTTCTTTGAAGTAGAGGAATCGGCTCTTGCCAATTGTAATCCGGTCTGCATGTTTTTATTATGATTATCGTGTTGAATATTTTTCTAGTATCTTCTCAAATACTACTAAATCAGTTCTTAGTTGAAATTGCTGCTACTACGAGTCACTACTTAAATAAATGATAATTAATATAGATTTATGAGCTTTATTTTATAAGCATATTTTATCTAGAAAGTGGAGGACTGTTTTTAAAAATAACGAAATAAATTTTTATGAATGGAATATTTTTAGTAAGTTTTTTTATACAATTTCGGATACTTTTTATATAGAATATGCTTGTTCTATATACGATTTATACAAAACATACAAATTTATACATTCTATAAATTTAAAAGCTATGTTTCATAGATTTATATTGTATAATAAGTAATCGAAATTGTTCAATATTCAATCCATCAAAATTAATTATGTTAACTTTGAAATAGGCAGCATCGAGTCCGAAAGAATTACTCCAGCGCTTGACTCCACGTTACAGTCAACCTTCATATGCTGATTGAGGTGTTGCTTTAAACTCTTTTAACAAATATATTTGAAGGCCACAATGAACTAGAAACGTTTACCCTGATGTGATTATCTTAGATTTTTTTGTTAAGAGAAAGTCAGAAGAGACCATCTCAGATGAGTACGGTGCTTAGAAGGTTACTTTCGTTGATTTCTTTACCAAAAACTTTTGCGCAACGATGGATCTACACTTCAGTGAACATACTGAAGTGTAGATCGCGCTTAAATTTCGTACGTTAATACAGTACAATGTTACCAACTTACAGATATTATGAGAATATATTTTAATTGCGTTACTAAGATTGTTAATTTCACATTTAGATTTAAATTTAGGTACACATAAATTATATACATATACCAGTACATTTATTATAAATAAATACTGTATGTTATTTAAGGTGTAAATATCACTTTTATAAAACGTGATTATAATATTTTATGTTACATATATATGAATTTATAAATTCAAAAGAATCCTTTTTATCTAATATGTTAGCAAACGAAAAACAACACTTAACAAATAATGCAATACCGAAAGTATCCAGTTATTTGCACTACAAAACCAATGACCCCCCAACATACAAGCACTGAGCTAAGTATATCACTTAATGCAATGTCATTGCGCTATAAATTAACCAAGATTATCCAAATTTCTGTTCTAACTGTTAAATTCTTATCACCTGAAAAGATAGTCAACTTAGCTAAAATGTGTTTAATTTCTGTGAGATGTAATCAGAAGATATATTGAGCGTTAGTGACACAGAACTGCAACAAAATGGCTAAGAATCGCCGCTTGGAAGGTGAAGTTGAGAGTAAGTTAAATATTCTTATAATGATACTAAATAACTTATTAATCGACTTCTACTTCGAAAGCTTCATTTCTCGGAGTCAGACACATCCAATGCTTACTATTATTCAGTGCAGTTTCAATGGCATTCGCCACACGTGTAAATCTCTCCATTTCAATAGTTGCAATGACCGACGAGAAGTTTGAAGGAGCGGGTGAGAAAGTAAGTACACAATAAAATTCCAGATAAAAAATAAGGGATATTAATTTTTTACAGACCTACGATTGGAATGAAAAAATAAAATCAGTGCTTCTCAGCAGTTTCTTTTGGGGTTATATATTGACACAGTTCCCGGCCGGACTACTTGCACGTAAATTTGGTGGCAAGAATATGCTTTTGTATGGAATCTTCATCTCCTCAATACTTACCTTATTAACACCTTGGATAGTCAAAATAGGAAATTGGCAGGCACTATGTGTTTCACGTATTGTGCAAGGAATTTCACAAGGCGTAATATTTCCCACGTGTCACACTATATTATCGCAGTGGGCACCTTTGGAAGAACGAGGCCTTTTAGGTACATTATCTTACTCTGGCAGTCAATTTGGCACAGTCGTAATGTTATCCACCAGCGGAGTCCTAATTTCAAAGTACGGCTGGCCAAGCGTATTTTACATTCCAGGTTTTATTTCACTACTTTGGGTTGTGGTATATTATATATGGGGCGCCAGCACACCGAAAGAATCGAAGTCTATAACGGCAGAGGAAAAGGAATTAATAGAAACTTCAATAGGCTCTAAAGAAAATCAACCAAAAGGAATAAAAAATATACCATGGCTAAGTATATTCACGTCGGTACCTTTTTGGATGTTATTTATTGTGCATTGTTCGGCTAATTGGGGATTCTGGACATTGCTCATTGAAATTCCTTCATACTTGAAAAATATGTTGGGAATGGATATTAAAAGTAATGCACTGTTATCAGCACTGCCATATACTGTTATGTTCTTTTTGGGATTTGTATTTTCTGGTATATCAAAATTACTAAACAAATATAAATGTTTAACGATACCCACAAGTCGGAAAGTGTTCAATACGATAGGTTTTTGGATACCAATGATCACATTATTTATGCTAGGCTATATAGGCGCTGATAATATCAATTTGGCTGTAACGCTACTTACGATTACAGTTGGTCTATTTGCAGCCACATTCCATGGTTTTCAAGTCAATCATATGGATTTATCACCCAACTATGCCGGTGTTATGATGGGTATTACAAACCTAGCGGCGAATGTAATGAGTCTGCTGGCACCATTAACAGTTGGCTTCATTGTGACAGATGTGGTAAGATTTCAGCAATATAACTTATAAAGTTTAGATAACACTATATAATTATTATCATTATTACTTTTTAAGTTTAAACTAGTCTTAATAAAGCGTAATGTTATAATCGCGGTAATATATCTATATTAAAAAAATTTAAAATGTACAAAAAAGTTTATAAAAGATTAGACTAAATACTTAAAACGTGAACTAAAGTTTTTAACTTAATATGAAATCGAATTAAAATCAAACTAAAAATAATCTATAACATTTTTTGTATTATTTCAGACAAATCCTAGTCAATGGCGGATAATATTTTTTATTGCAGCCATATTTTACTTTATCGGAAATCTTCTGTTTATAGTGTTCGGAAAGGCAACTGTGCAAACATGGAATAACCCAGAGTCCATTCAGTTAAATGAAACTACAAATAAAACAAAAACACCAATCTAAATCTTGGGCTGATAAAAGAATTTATACAATTTAATAATGTGTATTTGAAAATTGTATAAATTTATAAAACAATTATTTAATAATTTATATTATTTATTCTTGTTTAAGAAAATAAAAACGCTTTTATAAAAAAGCACAGAGAGAGTAATTGAGCACTCGACTCTTCAACAACTTCTTTTTTGTCTTGCAAATAAGATACTAAATTACTACACTAAATTACGGATACTAAATTACGGATACTAAATTACGGATACTAAATTTCTGTAAAAATAAAAGAAATTGGATAAACTGGGTGGATCTTAAATAAAGTTTTAAAATTACAGAATACCGAAAAAACTCATTCATATATACAAAAGAATTTATAATATAAGACTTACTTATTAGTTAAAATAATTATATGCCATGAAGTTAAAATAGCTTTCTCACAACCGCTATACTTCATAAACTTAACTTTCCTAGTTAAAAATAGATTTAAGTTTAAAGTTTATATAGTAAATTTAAAAAAATGTTATGTGCATATAAATAAATATGCTACTTTATAAAGAAATAATAAAAATATATTATTATACAACAATTATTTTATTTGTTATGGAATAAAACTGCAATTAAGAAAACTTTAGCCAGCGTATCTGTCAACGGTTTACGACAGATGTCGTAAAAATGAAATTATACCTTAAATAAAATTAAAATATTTTAAGTTACTATATAAGTGTACTATCTGTAGCATTTGAAGTACGTTATCAGCATTTAAAAATTAATAAAAAGTCTCGCCAGGCATACTTTAATGTATTCTGTCTCCTGAGCGATTTCTGATAAGACCTTGCATTCGACATCTGTGTTGAAAGATCAAAGACACAAGATGCTGAAAAATCGACGCTTCGAAGATGAAACAAAAGGTGACATACAACAAAAGTCACAAAAAAATAAAATTTTCCTCTAAATTCTAATCTAAATATTTCAGCACCTATTCTAGGCGTAAGGCACCTGCAATGTCTTCTGCTATTCACAGGTCTTGCTGTTGCATTCGCCATGCGAGTAAATTTTTCAATGGCAATTGTGGCGATGACCGATAACAACTCCACAAGCGCAGCGGAAGTGGAAGTAAGTTAATATATTTTATTGGATTGTAATTAACAGTTTATTATAGTCATAAAAATAAAAATGTGACTACTCATATATTCACATATTTTTATATTATTTAATAATTGTAAAAATAAATGTTGTAAATCGTCTACTAAACTTAATTAAATTTTTTTCTATATTGCAGACATATCAATGGACGGAAAAAACGAAATCTATGCTTTTAAGTAGTTTTTTCTGGGGTTACGTATTCACGCAAGTACCATCAGGTCAATTGGCGCGAAAGTTCGGCGGTAAAACCATGCTGGTTTATGGTTTGCTCATGGCCTCAATACTTACAATATTAACACCTATGGCTGCTAAGATCGGAAATTGGCAATTAGTGTGCGCATCACGTTTCTTTCAGGGCCTTAGTCAAGGAGTGTTTTTTCCATCAACACATACAATCATATCTCAATGGGCACCGTTGGAAGAACGTGGACTTTTAGGTGCCATCTGTTATTCTGGTAGTCAGTTTGGCACAGTTGTAATGCTTGCAGTGAGTGGTATTATGGCATCATCAGATTATGGGTGGCCTTGTATATTTTATGCGTCGGGCGCTGCAGGCATAGTATGGGTATTTATATGGTATATATGGGGTGCCAGTACGCCTAGCGAATGCAAATCAATAAGTGCTGAGGAGAAAAACTTGATTGAAAGTTCATTGGGTAGAAATGAAGATGAACCAAAAAAATTGCTTCCCATTCCATGGAGTAAAATATTTACATCTTTACCATTTTTGGTACTCTGTTTGGTGCATTGCACACACAACTGGGGCTTTTGGACATTATTGATTGAGATACCAACATATATGAAAAATGTACTTGGCATGAATATTAAGAGCAATGCACTTTTATCAGCACTGCCGTATCTGGTGATGATGTTGCTCAGCTATGTTTTCGGAATTATTGCTATGATCTGCGGAAAACGCAAATATATTTCAACGTCAGTGAATCGAAAACTTTTCAACACTATTGGTCAGTGGGTACCTGTAGTCACTTTGATTTGTTTAGGTTATCTTAAACCAGGACAAACTTCTCTGGCGGTTGTCTTGCTTACAATTACTGTTGGCGTTAATTCGGCTACCTTTTTGGGTTTTAAGGTCAATCATATCGATTTGTCACCTAATTTTGCAGGCGTTTTAATGGGAATCACCAATTGTGCAGCCAATATAATGAGTTTCCTAGCTCCATTGGCTGTGGGATTCATTGTAACTGATGAGGTTAGTTTGAAATTAATTTTAATTTTTTTTTTTTTAATGTTTTAATAAAATTTGTATTGTAGAAAAATCCAGTGCAGTGGTCCATAGTATTTTTCATTGCCGCTTTCCTTTATTTCATTGGCAATTTATTGTTTATAATTTTCGGCAAAACAAATATACAAATATGGAATGATCTTTCTACATCTCAAGATCTGAAAAAAAACAACAATAACAATGTTGAACTACAGTGAAACTTAAGTATTATTTATTAATAATAATAATAATCCAAATTTGCAAAAATGTTACTTATAGATATTATGTATGTATGTCTATATATCCTTTTTTGTGGATATATCCAAGTTTTTGTGTGATTTATTTTTAGTATTATGGAAATCAGTCATTATTTTATTATTGTTATGTTTACAATAATTTATATTAATCCTAATATAGTTTATTTATATAATTTATATATAATAATATAATGTATTTTATAGGTACAAAATCAATATAAATTTTATTCATATGATTTCGACATATTTATATTATCAATAATATTTAGGTTCTCTATAAATGAGTAACCCCAAAGCTAGACTGTAGAGGATATTGCTACTGGTCTTCCGAAAACTGAATGAATATTTTTTCAATCTGTTACGATATATTTGAGTTGAGAAACACTGCTCTATATAGTTAGTTAGTTGAAGTGGATAGAAGAACGAATTCTCTTCCTGCTTTACGTATGGTATAAGATAATGATAACCTATTTTAAAATCGTGATGAAAGCTGTTCTTTTATATACATTATAGTTAAGATGACAGTCTCCAGTAGATGATGAACTCAAGACAATTGTTTATATAAAGCAATCATCAAAAATAAATTATTTGGTTGTTAATACGTAGCACAATGAAGTTCTTTATTTATAGGATTCATTATATCAGCTATTTATTTAATTAAGAGCCTACTTTATTTCAATATCGTAAAAATTATTAACAAAAGGATATTCACTGCTACTAAATTACTTCCTTACGATTACACCATCACATTCAACATTTTGTGGGCACTCGGTCAGTAGGCTATTACGTTATTATTATAAAAATAATATTAATTTAATTATAAAAATGTAATCAAAACTGAATTAATTTATAAATAAATTCAACAACTTCAATGCACTAAGAACAGAAACGCCTTAATCGCTAAAGATACTAAAGATAAGGACTGAGTAAAATTTCTTCTCAGAATATAGAATTTCAGTGTGAATATATCAGAGGGAGGCTAAGTGTGCTTATAATTTTTAATATAAAATAAATATTTCCGCTGTGTAAAGTTGGTTTTGTAAATACGGGAATGGAATAAAAATAAGAAAAATTTCAACTACAGCCGATGTGTGATTATTACCGGTGTGATGTGGTTTATGCATATGTGGCAATCCATTGGAGATAAGTACTTTGCAAACATTTCTTGACGACTTATAATTTTCCATTACGTTTTTTCCCAGCGTCATAGTCAAGATGCTTCTGTAATTTATTAAAATACAAATACTATTTTATCACAGTTCTAAAATGCCTAGTGTCTAATGCAAGTAAAAAGTGTTTTGTGAAATTCTTTAGCTACCAGTGCAGTGCGTTATCGTGATATGTAACGGAATCTTAACTAAATTAAGTACAAGAAAAGTAAAATAAATAAATAATCATAAAGAGAAATTTACGCTACGATTAACAGTTAAAAAAAGAACACAGACAGTTGATGTTAAAACGCAAAATCCTTAACATTATCTCTAGCGTAATAAAATTAGACATTGAAAATATTTTCAGTACTATATGTAAATGAAACTTACTAACTTACTTAAGTACTCTTCACACATCTATGCTACCTCTTAGATACCCTTCGTTATCTTACTAAGTTGTAATTTTTAATAATTCATTTAAAATAAATAGCTTACTATGTCTACCATTGAAACTCTAATAGAAAAGTGATTTGTAATTGAAAAAATTCGCAACTCGCCCGTCTCTTCCGAAAACCGCCTAGCTAAAGAGCGGGATAGTCGTTATATATATGGTAAAGCATACCGCCACAGTAAAATGAAGCTAAGTTCATTGACAACAAGTTGGGTCTAGCTGAAGAGAAAATATGTTGCGTCTATTTAGAAGCATATAAGACTTGTAGTCACTTTTTTTTGACTGTCTGGCTATGATCTATACCCAGAAGAGATTACTGAACTAGGAGTTTTTATCACCATTTGGTATTAGTTAAGCTTCATTAGTTGACATTATGCTCTTCATTGAAAGAGCGTATTATCATTATAATTGTCACTAGTGCTTCAGTTTGATTGAAGCTAATTAACCTTCTTATTATTATTTCGCATTATCAACTTGAATGGTGTATGTAAAGTTAAAATGAAATTGGCATGTAAGCCGACTAAAATCCGATTGTATAAATCCGATTTGATTTCCATCAGTCTGCTCGTCATTCCTGCTAATATTGCTATTACACCTGAGACTTGACACAAATTTCCATTTCAACGCACCAAGTCCTAGTACCAAGTATGATGTGTAATACCCGCTTAAAATAAGCCTCAACTCTACTCGAATGTAGCGAAAAACAAGAAAATTAGAATACAATTAGGAATGGAATCAAAGAAAATGAAGAAAAGTACCGGTAAGATTGAACATTTCAATACAAAACCTACCTATATATATACATTCTCGCTGTTAATAAGATTGAGTTCTAAGCTGAGATGTTCTACTTAATTTTGTGTGATTGGTTTTTTTTTACTATTAAAAATATATTTATTTAAGTATTGTTTTGTGAACACTTTGATTAGATTAGATTGAAAAGATTTAAGATTATTTTTTTTAGAATTATTTTGTTTGCAATTAACAATTAAATTGAATGAAGTACTAATCTGATAATTGAGATAAAAAGTTAAGTTAATTTGAGACTTAAGTTATCACTATGAAATTGGCACTTAAATACTTAACTAAAATATCGGTAATCTCATATTTATACAAAAAATATTCGAAAGATATCAAGTATGTGAGCGACAATCAGGTAACAGCACTGACACCCTGGATCTAATTTTTTAGGCCATATTTTGTCTTTCCTGCATTGGTTTGTGATATTCGCAGCTTACTTAAATGACTAAGATTGCTTAATCTTAAATCTCGTTATCTAATAATCTAGTTCTAAATAATAATCTAATAATCTAGTAAATCTAGTTATTAATAAATAGTTTTTTTTCTCGATTCTGATGAATCTTAAAAAAGTACCCAATGTAGTTGTAAAGATATGTATAGGTTTGTTGGGGAAAAATCCATGCAGTGAAGTAAAAAGTGAACTTATACATCATTAAAACGATAATGACTTTAAAAAAATACCTCATCATACTCTTTTTTGGGGGTTGGGGACTTATCCCTGCCCCACACAACGCTTTAACTATACTGGAATTCATATTGTTTATATATCGTTTAACTGATGCTGGATCGTAGGTCAGCATATCTTCCTGTGGGTCCTGAGGTGGACTTGAGGTTTGTTGCGCAGTATATCAACTTTTGTAAATAATTTAGGGCTCTGTCCTTGATATATTTTTTTTATTGATTCGATCCTTAGATCTCTGAGCATGTCTGTTGTTCTAATATACCATGGAATCAAAAATAGTCTTCTTACCAGGTTTTGTGCTATCTGTATCTGTATTTGAGGTTTTGCTGTATGTAACACATATGTACAGTAATGCTGGCCAAATTATTTGAGTTACTATTATTACTATTATATATAAAGTTACTATAACTTTCTATTTCTGAGGTTAAAGTGATTATTATTAAATAGCGGCTTTAGAGGATATAAAATTTTAGAACAGCTTTTCCATTTGCCTTTCACACGTTTATACCAATTGAGCTGTTTGTCAAATGTGACTTCCAGATACTTTATGTTTTCCTCCCACCGTATCTCCATGTCAACGACGCTCACTATTGGAGAATGCTGCCTTCTCTTACGAGTTATGAATATAGCATTGGTTTTGTCATTGTTAATTTTAATCTTCCATTTCTGAAAGTATTCCACCATGTGGTTTATATTTCCCTGTAAGGTGTTGATTACATTTATGGCATCCCGGTCAGAGTAGATCAATCACGTGTCGTCTGTGTATAGCGCCATTGACACTGGGCTTAATGTGGGGACGTCTGCGTTTATATATTAAACAATGTAAGTGACATTGGCGACTCTTGAGGTACACCTGCTTCTATTGTTCGGGTGAACAAAAGAGTGGTGTTGATTTTAGTACTCAAGTACCTTTCATGCAAGAAGCTACCGATGATTTTAGTCAGTCCCGCATGAAATATGTTAATATGTTAATATATGTTAATATTTCATGTTAATTTTTATATATTAACATAAAACTTTTACAAATCTAGGTATCATTTTTTAATTGAAATATAAAAAAATGTCAAGAAAATAAAAGGTGAAAAAAATCTGCAAAAAAACAAACATTGATGTCTATTAATTTTGGAGGTATTTTATGAATGCCATCTGTAAGTAAATTTCATGAAAAAACAAAAAAGAAATTTTAAACACCATTATAATTAAATTTGTGAGTTTCAATGACATAGATTATATTTTTTTTTTATTACAGCCATTAAAAAGATTTAGTAAAAGTAGATAAAAATATGTTTAGAACATAATTCTTTTAAGTGTAATTTTTATTAAATTAAATCAATTTCAAAGTCATTGTATGTAATGTTAATCAATTCATATAGGCACATATATACCTCGGTCAGCATATAGCCACTAATTCAGATTTAAATTACTCAGTCAGTACTAAACCTAAATTGTGCTCTTTTGTCAACTAAAGGTTTTTCTAAAATATTCATCCAACTAGAACGGCAAGTATCCAATCGGCGATAGTCATCTCTGCCCGTAGTTTTCAGTATAGTTTGCACTTTATGGTTATTTTATTCTCCAATCATACAGGTTTTTTAACATTACCATTCTGTAGAAATTATCAGTAAATTTGGGTCTGTATTGCTTTTGATAATTCCTCGAATAAAAATTAACGATGAAATAAATTTTTTTCGATACCTCTTATTCATCAGAAACGTTTTTACCAATAAAAGAGTGAAAATACGGATGATATATATAATAAATCCACCTCTGATTATTTAAATGGTAACTATTTTAAATAAACAAAAACAAAAGGTCAAAATAAGCATGTCATCGAATCTGAAACAGAGTTTATATGATGGAAATACAGTCAAACTTGAAGTACCATTTTAAAGACTTTGTTATACTCTATTAGTTCCAGTTATATATATTTCATTGTATTCCACCATGAAAAATTTTTTTGAAATCTATTGAACTTTATGTATTGAAATGAGGAAGCTATTAGTATCGGAGATTATATCAGCCTTATATACTAACAATCAGCATTATAAGACTAATCAACTCAATGACATGAGTCAGTCCATATTTTAATACTTAACTAAATCTATCTTGAGTACTAACCAAGATAGTCATATATTTAAGCTCGGTGTAGTGATCTTAACTTCCTTCGTAGGCCATCTATATAGTAGGGTGAGTTTATAAGAGTTAGTGTCAGTCTTTATTAATAGGAAATTCAGTATTAACATCTTATATTTCAGTTAAAATGCGAGATTTCAAATTAATGACGATTTTTTATACCAACTTGTTGAACTCTTAAAGAGTTCTAAGACATATTAACCACGATATATAGAAAAATTTTAGTGGAGAAAGTTCTATTCCTACATCACTGAATTAACAATTACTTTTTTATTAATTACGATATATATGTTATAAATTAACCCACACTTGAGTGTGTCAAAACATACTCTACAATATTATCCGTCGTATTTGCTTTAAGTGTTAAGTTTTCAATAGATTATTTTGTGATATATATGAAATTCACACTTGTACGTTTATCTTATTCAAATAATCACTTCGTTATCTATCGACCATAAATAAAGTGCATACACCCGTAGTTGAAATGCAGCGCTGTAATGAAAGCTACTCTTCCGTATTTTATAATAAGCATAAATGAAGGTGGGCGATAATCAAAGATGATAACAGAAATTATATTATCTCCAATTTAACACCTCCTGTCCACAATTTATCCGAAGCACCTATTTAACAAGGCGTGCGTTCTAGTTTCTCACCACCAATACATTTGTACTTGAAATTTTTTTTCAAGTGAAAAATTTAACATTTTTCTTTAGTTTTATCGAAGCTGAAATACCCTTCATACTCAAGAAACTTTGTCCATCAATCGGTAAAGAAATTTGTTAATATTAGTAATTATGTTACATGGCTTATAATTTTTTTTCCATAAAAATTCTACTTCTGAAGACCTTAGTGTGTCTTGTTTTGTATGGGAAGGCCTTCAATTAATATATATGACATATCCATAAGCAAATACATATTGACTTCAAGGGGTATCATATTTTTCTTTTAGTTATAAAGTGGACTTCATGGCTTTAGTTCGTGGTTATAAACTAGAGTTAGTGCTTCCAATGGTGGACTATCCTTGCTTGCCATTCGTTTGTGGTTTTTATTGGCAAGGTCTACAAATAGTCCTTACTTAGCTCTTGTCAGAACTTGATAGTCATATTTATGAGTACATTTTATATATTACCAGGGTACATTGGTAAAAAAAGCATAGTGTTTTTCTGCTGCTATTGTGCTGACTCTGTATCGAAGTACCTTCAGTAATTTACAGTTGGTATGAGTTACTATTCCTTCCATCATTGCTTTATAAATATTAACTTTATTCTCTACTGTTAGACTAGTCTTTTTACTGGGCCACCAAAACAGTTGTTTGTCATTCTTACCTTTCTTCCCTTTGCTGTACAGCATATGTCGCGTATATATGCTGTATGAATCATACTCCGGCATTGAGATAGTTAAGTGGATAAAAGTTCACCGGCATCACTGGCTTAATTATGTCGTGCGAATGAAAGAAAATGCTCGCAGATGGAAAACACAATAGAGAATATCCGCATCTTCAGTGGTAATACGGGATGACCAATGATATGGGACGCTCGGCACTATCAACTGGCGACAACAATCGGGCCACTAATCGGGCCACTAATCGGCACTATCAACAAAAGCCACTAATCGGGTTGGCTGACTCACGTTTGTAATGGACAACTAAATAAACATCTAAGTCACTTAAATGTCTAAATAAATGAATTCTAAAAAGATCTAAGCATAAATATTTTATAATTTAGCAAAATATACTCTACCAATTTGGTCTTGGTGACACCATAAGATCTTGATCTGTAGATCTCTTATTAACTTCTCTAGAGTTAATGACAGGAATCTGGTCATTTTTACAACAAAACTTTACTAAATTTATACCGAAATGATTACCTTTCTGGGGTGTTATTTATATAAGGTACTCTTCTCTTTTCGCATAACAAACATTATATCATGAAATTTATGTCAAATTTTAGCCATCAGTGTCAACTATATTAAAATTAATTTCAGCTGATGAAGTCCAGTTTTAGCATAATTTTCAATACGTTCGAGTACTACTTAATCTTGCCAGGTTAATGGATAAAAGATATCACTGTTAACAGCAAGGAATTATTTTATATTGTTGATCCTGAAGAAATAATTTATGTGAGCCATTTCTATCAATATTTTGTCCACAGTAAATATTTGTTTTAATGAGAAGCTGTGAATAAATCTTTATAAACGAATCACTACTAGCAAACCAATTGATACCCCGGCCAAAGTAACATAGATCACTAAATTAAATAGAGAGAGAAAAATAGAAATTCAGCTAAAAAGCAATACAAATGGGATACTCCTATTACAGACATACAGACCCAAAAAATAAGCAGTATTTATCTATGAATTATAGCTGGAGAAGTATATGTGTAACCGTGTCATTGATCCATACTGTGTGTTTTGTCAAGACAATAGTTTTTCCAAATATATAATTAGTAACTTATCGAACTGAGGGACCGTATACAACATAATAACAAGTATTATACAACGGCTGCGAGGCAATGAACAATCTGAATCAATATGAGAAACACTAGACCAATATCAAATAAGGAACTATGAGTAGATCTTAAAGTCTTATCTGCTTCACAAAGGGATATTTAATTTAATGGTGGTAGTGAAACAACAGAATAGTAGTAGTCTCGGGAATATTGGTTTAGTCGGTAAACACATAGCACATTTGGAAATAACTGTTTTAAGGATTTCCTATGAAAAGTAAAAGACACCTATTGACAAATAGGGATTTCCTATTGTTTTAAGGATTTCCTATGATAAGTAAAAAACACCTATTGACAAATATAATCTAATTGACTCACACCTTTGAGTTGACCGATATGATTCTATGTTCAAGAAACGCCCATTCACAACTTTTCAAATATAACGGCAAAGTCAATAGACCGTTTGCATGCGTTATGTACAGGGTGTATTCCGCCTTTCATTGCGCTGCCCGCAAGTGTGTCTTATCTAAGTTTAAATTTCGAAAAGTCTACCCACCAAAATACTTAAAATATTTTACTTTTGATAAGAGTTTTGTCAGACTAGTTCGAAGACTTCCACTGTGAAGAGGTTAGTGCATTTGTGTTGAATAAGTTTTGAGTAAATGGCAAAAAATCGCAGATATGAGCCCAGCGGCTCCGGTAAGATTAAAAATTTCGACTGTAATAAAAATATTATTTTGATTATTATTTTTTTTTATTTATATTTTCATTTAATTTCTATGGTTTTTTCCATTTATTGCATTTAGTTCGGTTATTGGGAGTGCGACATCTTCAATGTTTCTTGCTCTTCCTTGGGACGTCGGTGGCGTTTGCAATGCGCGTGAATTTATCAATGGCGATCGTAGCAATGCTGGATACAACTTCGACAACTCCTGGTATACCTGTTCGTTTGAAATATCTCTATGACAACTTTTCGATGGAATAATTTTGTGATTTCATTTTATAGGTTTATAATTGGTCTGAAAAAACAAAATCTGTTGTGTTAAGCAGTTTTTTCTGGGGCTACGTTGGCACACAAGTTCCTGGTGGTTACTTAGCTCGTAAATTTGGAGGAAAAGCGATGTTACTTTATGGAGTACTTATTTCTTCGGTGCTAACAATATTAACACCAGTGACAGCAAAAATTGGCAACTGGCAGTTATTGTGTGCTTCTAGGTTATTGCAAGGACTCAGTCAAGGCGTATTTTTTCCATCCGTGCACACAATATTATCCCAATGGGCGCCATTGGAGGAGCGTGGTTTACTTGGCACCTTCTCGTATGTTGGTAGTCAATTCGGTACTGTCGTCATGTTAGCGACAAGCGGAATTATGATATCATCTTCCTATGGTTGGCCGAGCATATTTTATATATCAGGGTTTGTAGGCCTTTTATGGGTAGTTGTATGGGTTAAGTGGGGTGCAAGCACACCAAGTGATTTTAAAACAATTTCAGCATCCGAAAAGCATCTTATAGAAAGTTCTATTGGACATACAAATGAAGAATCGGCGCAAAACATGAAAATACCTTGGAAACGTATATTTACCTCTGTACCATTTTGGGTGCTCTTCTGTGTACACTGTGCGCATAATTGGGGTTTCTGGACGTTATTAATCGAAATTCCTTCATATTTAAAACACGTGCTTAACATGAATATCAAAAGCAATGCTTTACTGTCAGCATTACCTTATACAGTAATGCTGATATTAGGTATTGTATTTGCTATCATTTCGACAGTGCTAAGTAAACGGAAGTGCATACCTCTCACGCTAAGTCGAAAGATTT
The DNA here is from genome assembly GCF_002237135.1 of Teleopsis dalmanni. NCBI lineage: Eukaryota > Metazoa > Arthropoda > Insecta > Diptera > Diopsidae > Teleopsis > Teleopsis dalmanni. Next base: position 91,498,274 of record NC_051847.1, on the reverse strand, counting down.
TTAATACAATTGGTCATTGGGTCCCAATGGTAACGCTCATTTGCCTTTGTTATGTTGAACCTGGACAAACAACCTTGGCAATTTTGCTCCTCACTATAACGGTAGGCATTAATTCAGCTGTAACCTTAGGCTTTCAAATAAATCATATTGATTTATCTCCCAACTTCGCTGGAGTCTTGATGGGTATTACCAACTGTGCGGCAAATATAACAGGAATTATTGCACCTTTAGCAGTGGGCTTCATTGTAACGGACGTGGTAAGTTCTTAAAATATTTTTTATATACCATTTACTAATATACACGGTTTTTGTACGTAGACAAGTGCGGAGCAGTGGAATCAAGTATTTTTCATAGCAGCTGGCATCTATTTCGTTGGTAATTTACTGTTCATATCGTTTGGTACAGCCAACGTACAACCATGGAATGATCCTTTACCAAAGCCACAAGAATTAAGTCTCATTGAGCAAAAGCCAAGTAATATAAATGGCTAACTGCTAGTAAACTGTGTAAGTCAAATCGTCGTGACTATGGGACTATGTTGAAGAAAACTGTGATAATATTTTTTTCACGGAGAAGACTGCTTAAGTGAAGTGAAAAATATAGAATTTTTGTCGAAGTATAAAAAAATTAAACTTTTACTTAAAAAAATTTGAAATATTAATTATTTTTACATTTGATCTGGTTTCTTTTCTAAGTCTTAGTTATTATTAGCTTATATACTTTATCTATCTTGCATCTGTGTGTTTTGTTTTAATTGTATTTTTTCAAGCTTCATTTTAAGTTACTAAGTGTTTGCTCAGTAATGTTAAAAAATTAACTTTAAATACTGATTGACTTTTATTCGTTAAAAATCAAGCCTTCCAGCAACATTTAGTGGATTATTTTTTAATATAAATTTTAAAACATATTATTGCATATAATTTTGATTACGGGTTGTTTTGTATCAATGAGGGTTAATATGGAAAGAGAAATTTGATCGGAGCACATAATCTATTCAAGATTTATCAAGATAGAAAACGCAAAAAATAAAAAGGTTAATTTGAACAATTTAATTCAGGCACATATCTTTTAATAGGAGCTTAATACCTTTGTACACTAAAATGGGTCCGGAAATTTGTCATGGTTTACATTTGTTGCTTTTAAAAGGTTTTCGATAATTGTATTAATATTGACATACTTAGAGTTTTTTAGGTGAAAGTTTGATTGATATACGTATATACGTATATATTCAATACCGTGTGTTTCAGTAAATATTGAAAATAGACCACTCTTTCTTTTGTGATTTTAAAAATTTATAAAATTTATATTTTGGTACAACAAAGAACAAGTTAAAGACGCGTATAGCCGGAATAAACACAGTGTGAACTATAAAAAATATTTTCAGTCAAAAACAGCACTGGCATCACACTGTATTACATCAAAGCCTTAGCAGGACCTCGATAATGTAAAGGTGTTTCACTAAGAAAATAATCAGCAACAACGCTTTTTCTTAGAAATGTTATACATCCTCCAAACTCCTACTGACACCAGTCTCAACTTTAAAACTGACATACAACACTGTGCTCAGGTGTATAAAAATACCTTCAACAAATCCGGAAGAGGATGCCCACCAAACAACAATCGACCGAATGGTGCTTCGAAGGTGAGCCGAAACAAAAAAGAAAACGCCAAAGTCGGTCCAAAATCAAGGTTATGCTGACTTTTTTCTTCGATATTCATGGTGTCGTGCACTATGAATTCATTCCGGACGGTCAAACGGTCAATAAGGAGAATTATTTTGCTGTTATGCGTTGCGTGAGGCCATTCGCAAAAAGAGTCCAGATTTATGGAAGGAAAACTCATGGATTTTACACCACGATAACGCACCAGCTCACACAGCGTTGATTGTGTCGCAGTTTTTGGTCAAAAACTTCATCAATATAATCACTCAAGCACCGTACTCTCTAGATATAGCCCCCTGTGCCTTTTTCATCTTCCCTCGACTCAAATTGCCATTGCGAGAAACGCGTTTTGAGACCATAAAAGAGAATTCGCTGCGTGAACTAACGGCCATACCTTCGGCGGCCTATAATACTTGTATGGAAAATTGGATCAAGCGTTGGCATGCATGTATTGCCGCAGGAGGAGAGTACTTTGAAGGCGATAATAAAGAAAATTATTAAAAATTAAAATTTTGCGTATTTTTTTAACTTCTCGTTCTTTTTTAATCAAATGGTATATATCTTTCCTATATATGTTGTCTTTATACCGATTGTCTAGACATTTTCAATAAATATTTTCTATATACATACATATAATTGATGTTTCGATGTATTTTATAACTGTTTCTTCGTGATTTGCCCTAAAATATTGTTACATTGTATATAAATTTTATAATACCTTGATGATGACTATAGATTATAGTCGAAATAGCGGTAAAAATAAAATCTTTTAAAAACAAATGAATATATTTTAAAAAGTTTATTATTTAACTACTGACCAATTAGCCCACAAAATACAAAAATATTTTTAAAAAAAATTTTTTGATCATTAAAACAAATTATTAAAAATTTATACTTAATGTAATTTTTTAAAAAATAAATTATAAAGCTGTTTTAAAATATCCATCAATCATGGACTATGGAAATATTTTTGTTTGTTATTGTTCGTGTCATTAGAAATTATATATTTTTTTGAATAAAAAACGACCACACACTGCCAAAAAATTTATCACATTCCTTGGAAACATCTATTGATTTAAGTGTTCCTAAATTAAGTTTCATTCTGTGGATGCTCACACTAATTCAGTATTGCACGCTTTTAAATTAAATGCAATATATATTCCAACAGGAGCATATGGTGGATTGCAAACTATACCTCTTTAAAACCTCTATATATATTCTATATCATCAGAATTCAATAGAGCTCTTATTACAGTGGATCATGTAAGTTTTCACTAACTCGCAATTAATCAAGCAAAAAAGAAGAAGAAGACTATACTTTACCATATTGTCCGAACATAAATTAGTGTCAAATTATTTCAATTAACCCAAATTATATTAAATAAATTATGTCAATTTTAAACACTTTTATATACTTAGGCAATCAAAACGATAAGTCACATAGAAAAATAGATCCATTGTATGTTACCATGAATGCAATATTTTAAAAAAATTTTCAGATTATTTTGAGGAAAAGGGGAACATATGGAAGAGCTAGGAACTGATGTTAATGGTAACTACAACGTCTGACTTAAAAATATTAAATTTCAAGTCCCGGTCTCGAAACTAAGAGCAAAATAGCACAGAATCCTTCCATGGAGTAATCGTCCTCTAAACAAAGTGAATATGGTTAGTTGTTAGCATGACCAATAGTCATGTTATATAAACAGTCATATGACGGAAAGGCGTGACAATTTTAAACTCTTTTTGGATGTCTCCAAAAGACATTCAATGCTGAAAATCATATTATAATTGTTAATTTCGTACTTCTACTACTATTTTATTACTTTTATATCTTACCATAAATTTACAAGGAAATATTTTTTCTGTAAAGGTACAACCACGTACACGCATATAAGCATAATGGATTATGTCGTTGTGTCTTTCGACACAGTTTATATAATAGACATGATATAATATCTACAGGTTAATATACACGCGCCGTTTCAATGTCCATATATGAGTCATTCTTTTAAAAATCTAAAGGATTTTAGAAAAAAATTATCTCCCCGATTTTGCTAAAATTTCTTTATGTGCTTCTTCATGTGCTAAAACAAAAAGAATTTTATCTCTGAAAAAATCTGAAATTTTTTTCCTAGCAGTTATGAACCCATGGGGTTTTGACAATTAGCATATTAGACACATTTTCAAATGGACATATTACAAGTCAGATATCTCAAGATATATTAAAAACTCGAAACGCAGTTATTGAGTTTCCTGTTATAGCTGAAATCGATAGATTATGTGCTACGACTTTAGAAAGATATTGAATTTGAATTTAAGTTAACTAAAATTGTTCAAAGTCTGTTGATATTTAACAATATTTTACTATTGTTTTTATGCGGAAATTTTAAAAAATACTCCATTTATTATTTTTAATGTTTGATTCTTACTAAAAGTAGAACTTATCAGTTTAGTTTTTGAAATGATTGCCATAATTATCTAAAAAAATTTTATTAAAATTAAAAAAAAATAAAACAGTTTTTTTTATTTATTTTAATTTAACATATTAATTAATTAAAAAAGCAAATAAATTTATTTTATATTAAACATTACTACAAAAAATTTTACAAATCCGGTTAAATTATGTTAAAACCGGTGTGTGACCGGAGTGGGTCTGAAAAGGTTTTTATCCGTTATAATACATTTTGAATTGAGTGGTTGTTCACGAGTTCTACTGCCTACTTATGAATTATATAGCTGTGTAATCATTTTCGTACATTTAAGAGAATGGAAGGATTTGAACTTTCACTGTTTGACTTGACTTTCGTATGCTAGAACAGAGCATGACATACGCTAACACAGGGGCAATTTGATTATCAAGGGGGGACCATTTGATTGTCAAGGAGGTACAATTTGAGCAAAAGGATTATTTATGAGTAAAGTAATGGATACAGTCCATCTTTTAACGTTCGAAGAGTGATAGATATTATGACTGATCTGTTTACCTTTTCGAATGATTCCTGAATATGTCTCTTAAGAAGGACACAGAAACATTTCGAAACCTTAAGTGTGGCATAACCATCCTAGTCCGTTTCTAGAGTAATGAATAAGGTAAAGATTTGCAGCTTAACGAAATAGTTACTACTATATTTTGCTATTTAAATAAAGGACTTTGCATATTACACATTTTCATTCCATCTCATAAGTATAAGTTTTATATTTCTTAAAAAAAATCAATTTGCAATATGGATTTTAACAATATGGAATATATTAAACGATTTTATGGCAAGAATATTAATACATTATTTATATTATTTTAAGTTTTAACCTTAATTCAACCTAAATGAAAATTTTCCGCACATATGTAACATTTCTTGAAATAGACCTATTGCACAAATAGATTTTCTAAATTTATTTGAATGATTGTTGTTTCGAAGACGTACTGATCTCTGATCTGAGATAACCCGATTGATTCAAATCCCATGCCAGATTATTTTACTTTCATTTCATTTATGCAATTTTACTTGTTGACATGAGAAAAATCATTCATCAAAAACAAAATATATATAAGTAACCCTAATGATTCAACCAATTAGAAAATATTTTTGCTTACTCAACAAACGTTGGTTAAGCACTTTCAAAGTGCCCATTCACGTATAATTAGTTAGTCCCTCCACTGCATAAAATATAATCACTTTATGATATTGCAACTATTAATTTGGAACATTTTTTCTTATTATATTATGGCATAGGCACCTAAGGAATTGCAAATATATTTCTCTCTTCACAAGGCATAAGCAGTGAGGGGAGTGAGATTTTTAATTTGATGAAAGGAAATGGGAAGAAGATTTATAGTACAATAAATGACTTAGCAGAACCATAACCCAACATTGTATCGAGTGTAGTAGTCAAATATGTTTAGTAAGAATTCTTCGTCTTAAACCTTCTTTTTTAAGGTTTAAGGTCTTTAAACTATTTAACCATTAATGAATCTATGAATCCTAAATTCGTGTCGCATTATATTGGATTTTTTGTGGTGGGAACTATAATTAATATAATTTGCAAAAAAAATCCTTAATAATTCTTGGTAGCAACAGTTTTAATGAAATCCATAAACTCTCAACTTTATCCTGATATTATTTGTTTGGAATATGATTTTCGAAATACCACTTAAGCATCAATAATGGCATGTTGGAATATTAAGGTTGAACATTATTCATACATAAGACCAGGATGGTTAAAAGGTATAATCTCTTTAGTCCTCTACCTGGACACTTTTCTACTACGTTTCTTGAAGTTTTCTGAAAGATTTACTATTGTATATCTATCTGTACCGTATTGCTATGCGTACAAAAAAGTGGCTTGTTAAAGTATTTTGGCATAATAAATGACTGGGTAATATATAAGAAGGACGAATTTGTGCGTGATGCAAGTAAAGAAGAGATTATGGATTTGCTTGATTGCTTTAACTGAATATTGAAGAATGTGTTTCTGCATGTGCATTTTTCAAAAAAAAAAGAACTCCACAGAATGCAGCACGACTGATAAAGATTTATTGGTTAGAAAGGTTAGAAAGGAAATCAAAACACCAAATCCACTTCCACCAGAGAGTGTCCGCCGTACTGAAAACAGGCATTTACCAGTATCACTATATCCTTGCAATAGAAAATCGTCTAATTAAATTTGATTTTTAATTTGAATGCATATAAACAAAAGCTAAAGTACTAAGAATTTTTGTTTGTGGGAAGCATTCAAGGCCGAGGAGGATAATAGCTGAGAAGACTGCTCAAGGACAACATAGACAAAGGCAAAACTTCCCTGTAAAAGTAAAAGCGAATAAACCTCAAAAAACGATAAGTTTATAAACTTGGCTATTTCCTTAATATCAGAGGATGACATCTTTGTCAGATCAATAATAACAGGGGCTCCAAAGATTTTTATTTATCTACTGGACACATACAAAATTCGTATTATTTCTGTATCTTTTTTGATGGTCCTCTCTGTCTAGTTAATAACTACGTTCTTAATCTTGTTATCATATCGGGTCAATATCTGTACTCAAAAGGTCTTTGGTATACAAAGTTGCCGCTCCGACCTAACCTAACTTAACTGTCCGAAAATAGATACTATAGGAGAGTTTCTTCCTCTTCTATAAATCTAAAATCACAACAAATGTTATCAATGGATAATTTACGTCTCTCCAACATATAGTGAACTTTTACAAGCGATACTATAATATTGAGTAGGTTGCGCTTTATGTGAAGCAGTTGAGTAGTGTATTTTTTGTCCAATTTGGATTGTATCTTTTTTTTTTAGATTTTTCTTAGCTGTCTTCAGATAGTAATGCAATATAGGAACCTAAACCAATGTAAAAAGCATATCAGTAGCCGAGGAATGAATTTCAGATTACAGTGGGTCTCTTTTGTCAAACTGTTGAGGCACTAATGTTTGTGGAACACTGTCAAGCCTAGCCTTAGTGAATAAAGATTGGAAATTAATACATCGTTGATTTGTAATTTGATTATTTCATTAAAAGTAAAGTAGTTAATTAAATGTGATTATCTCTTTATTTAAATATGGACACAGCCAAAACAGATCTTACTGTTTAGTATATGAAAATTAATATCATCCATATTAATAAAATGTTTTAAACGAAATTACTACTGCGATTATTACTCCTACTTAGTATACCTAACTGCAGCACTAAAAAAGGCTGCATGTTTTACAAGACACTGGTTTGGCCCTGGTTTGGCACTGGTATCTATTTATTTAAGGTAGACGTTTTTGGAAGCAATTAATTAGATTTCATACGTTTGTACTGACTTAAGTGCTGGTTCGATCTGATACGTATTAACTTTTGCCAGAGAGTATCTAAGACTCAAACCACTGCTGAAAGCAAAATAAATATGTAAATAGCTTTTAATTATTATTACAAAGCTCATTAATAAAGCTTTTACCACAGACGACTGCACCAGCCAGTAAGTTTAGTGTTAAAATATTTAAAATATAATATTGAAAAAAAAAAAATTCTGCATATTTAAAAAAGTCCTCTGGAGCTACCTATATTATGGCTTATTTACAACTGTTTTAGTACAACAGTTCTAGTACAAAACTCTCTAATACCTAATCTAATTCATTGAAAATTTTACTATTCCAATGCTTATTAAAGGAATTATTATTTTTTAATATTTATTACTGCATTTTTATTTATTTTTTAATTATATATTAAAGGAAATAATAAAAGTAACACAATATATATGAGTTATTCGTAAAACATAAACTGTAGGCATGGTGCAAATAATACTCAACATATCGCCTTAATAATACTAAACGAAATTTACAAAATTGGTCTATAACTCTAATTTAATTTTCTAATTTTAATTCTAATTTAAATTAATAACTTTATATAAAATGCGGATACATTATTCTAAAGATTTGTAGACAGACCAAACTCATGTTGCCGAAACCGTTTGCTAGGGAAGCGATAAAAGTGCTTACCTATTCGCGGAGCACTTTAAGCTGGGTGACCTCAGTAATTACTGGACATGGCAACCTCAGCTATCACCTCAAAAAGATAACTCTTCCTGAGGAAGAAACTTGCAGACTATGAAGAAAACGATACAGCGATGCATATATTGTGCCAATGTCCAGCACTGGTAAGTAGGAGGAAGACTGTCTTGGGACACCATTGGGTTGGTGACGACTTGGCAGAAAACCTCAAGCTAAATGAGCTGCTTGCATTAACAAAAGATGTAGTTATGCAAACGGAAGCCACACCAGCTTTAACTCAATAACGACATCCGAGAATCGAAGGACGAAAAAGGACCCAAGTCGTTTAGTGGTCTACTTCGACTAATCCTTGACCTCAGTGAGGCCACTAATTGGACGGTGCGCTGTCCCAACGTCCCACCATATATATATATTCTAACGATTAGATTTTGCTATAATTTGCTCCTGCTCCAGTGAACACAATTGTTTTTATCTTTTACTATTTAAAAAATATTAAAATTCTCTCGGTTGTTATATTTAATTTTGCACTGCTTATTTATGTGGAAATAAATTCTGAATATTATATTTATTTTTACAAATACAAATTTTTATTAAACATATCCACACATACGCAATATAAGCTTTTCTGTTATAATTTCCGAGACATTATTTACAGCCAGTACTGTAGGAAATGCGTGCGCCTGAAAATGCGCTAAGAATTTTTGTTAAGTAAAATATTTTTAAGTTATCGCTTAACAGTGATATTTATTATTTTAAATTTAAATAATTCTTATAATAAGTTCATTTTCGAATTAACAAATGTTATAAACATATAAAAAATAATTTATACAGTAAAAAAAAAGTAAATTATGTTAAAAATACAATATAAAAAATAAGAAAATAGTTTAGTAACTTTAAGGGCAATTTATGTTCTAGCGCAATTTTTTCATTTGAGATCCACTTTTAGTGCAAATTTCATTTTCGATTGGCACATCTCGAGCGAAATGTATAACACTCGAGTATAATTTATAACACTCTAGATATTTTGTCAGAATAACACGCTTACCCTGGAATTAACAACTCATATTACCAAACGTTGCACACTAGTCCCAATTAGCTTTTGAAAGAGTTAGGAACTATGTCACCAAGTCACTGCATCCTTTGAAGATTATTGTGACAAATGATCCCAATAACAAAATTCATAGCATTTTCATAGAATTTACATTACTTGTTAAAAATTTAAACACCGCCTTTCACTAGTTTTTATTTATAGACCTAGTTTTATAGTTTATAAATCTATTTTTATATGACTTAACAAATAAAGTGTGATTTGATTTGTTATATGTATTTATAAAAAAAGTAAATACCTACTAAACTACTACAACAATGTTAGATTGCTCTAAAAATGCTCGATGGAACAACAAAATTTTTTAGATCGAGAGTAAGTCTAGATTGAATCTAGATTTGCCAATCGCAAATATTATTAATTGCTAAAGAAAGCAGAAATTTTTTCAAACGTAAATAAAAGGAGTTGCTAGAAGTGTAGATCAAGAAGATAGTATGTTGTGATATATATTATTTTCTATATTTATAATAAAAAATAGTTCGACCGTTATCTAGAATATTTTTTTGAGACTATAAAAACTATACAAAATCAACTGACAGCAGTAGAGCAACTCTTTATTCATTTGTTCCTTCAAGTTTTATTGTATAATTTTTGTTATATTTTATTAGACAATAGTAGACCGCGTTTGATTACGTCTATTGATCTGTCACTGAAGAAACTCTCCCAGAATTATCTTTAGTTGTTAAGATAATTAATAATCTTCACAACAGAAGTCCAGACATTATACGGTGCGATAAAAGCAAAATGGAGGCACTGAAATAAATTGTTGATCCATTTCCATCAATGGATGCACCATCGCTAGGAAATGAGCAGGAGTGTTTCTTGCTTCATATTTCACGGAACATATACGTTTCAACGTTATTAAAGTATTTGAAAAGAAGTAGTGCATATCTGGTTAAATAGTCACTGAAAAATGGAATTCAGATTTATTCAGCAAGAGAACAGATCTCAATTTAAGATAATAATATTAAAATTTTCATTGCTGGTCCGAATGATTATTAAGATTTCCTTAGACCATTAATATTGTTCAAAAATATTAATGGTTAATGAAGCTCAAAACAGCTTCAGCATAATATAGTAATATTATGTTTTCTTTTTGTATTTCAAAAACGAGTGTATTTGACAAGGTATCCTTATAGAATATTCTAACAAAAACGATTATATATATAAATCGCAATCGACTCTGTAGATTTAACACTTATATTTGGCAGAATATATGACTTTATTATTTCCAGCAAGAAGGTATAAATATTTATCATAACCGATTTACCATAACCATGAAATATTCAGAGATCAATTAATGCTAAAAGTATCAGTGCAATCTTCCATAAAGACCAGAGGTAAAAATGTAAGTTCACGTACCTGTTCTTATCAGCACACTCCAAACTCAAAACTTTCCAATCAAATGACGCAGTGAAAAAGATATTGGAGAATTTTAGCAGTGGATAGGAATATATATATTAAGAAATAATCAGGGTGGAAAAGGAAGCTTAATTAAATTCTGCTCAGCTTCACAGTGGATAGTACCATAGTTGATACTAGGTGACCATTATATTCAAAAATCATTATCGGTGATGTCCTAATATAACTACTGATGAACACACCCGCACTTTAGAGAAATACAAGTGTATATGTGACTTGAATTTATATAAAGTTAGTAATAAGCTATAAATTTATACAAAATAGAAGAGAGAAGAATCTTCCATTATTTATTGTTGTCTTTTATGTGAAATTCTTCTTATTAGCAGTTTCTGTGATACAGGAGATGGAAAAAAGGAACAGTTTGGAAGAGCACGAAAGTATACTCTTATTCCATTTTCTGTTGTCATTCTGGTGACTTTCTATCTTATTAGCTACTTCAGTAGTTATAACTTCAATATCACTAAAACATAATCAGCGAGATTTTTGTTCGGGAAGCCAACATAAAGTGGGAGAGAGGAACAATTTATAAGAATTATAGATTGCATTAGCTCAGTGAAAATAAGAAACGTTTTAACTAATTACAAAGATTAAATAGGTTTTTCTGTCTTTGCATTAGAAGAAGTAATAATGAAGAACCATGTGATAGTAAGTGACGCTATTAGACTAAATATAATATTTCCAGAAGTTTATCGAAGCTGCAATAAAGTGTATATTAGTAAAGCGTATATATCATATACATATCATTTGTTGACACGTATATAGTCAACAAAAATCAATTAATATACAAGATATATTATATTATATATAATACATAGATATTAAAAGAACTTTACTTGAAATGTTATTGTTTGCATTTTGATCATATGATGTTTTCAAAATGTTTCTAATCTTTGAAATATCAAGTAAAATCATGTGCCATCTGTTGTGTGATTTTACTGACTGACCATTTCTTCAATAAAAAGAAAAGAAAAATCTTGAATCAAATATATTAGCAAATTTAATTACCCATAAATGTGACTCAAACCATGCAAAATTAATTAATCATCACATTGTTTTCATGCAAAGACATAATCGTCTGTAATCTTACGTCCTGTAAATTTAGATTAAATCTATCGATCAATTATATTTTAAATGGTAATTGAATTATCAAATAGTAGTCAACAAGATTCTAATTTATTAATAGTATCCTTAACTATTTTTAGCTTTGATTTTGATTTTGAGGTGACATATCTATTGAATTATCAGAATTTAATTTAAAAAAAAAACGTGACCGACTGAGAACATCGAAGCAACGTATCAAAACTGTTGACAGAATTTCAAATTTATTTTTAAAAACGATTATTGATAAGCTTATCGGCAATCAACAGTTGTCCACCGCTTATTTCATATGCCAATTGATTGAGAGGTAAAAATTTCCAATTAGTTTTCAAGACATTTTTATTAGTAAACTTTTTAAGCATTAAATCAGTTATTTGTATGGAAATAAATTTAGAAAAGATCTTACAATATTAAGATTATATAGTTATAGATTAACGATGCTTTCAAAGAGAACATATATTCAACATGGTTTAATCTTAAGTATATGGAAATCTTTCATTGAATAGAAAATAAACAACTGATCATTTATTAAATTAGGCAAATTATCATGATTATATTATGATATGCGCTATAAGTCTCTTATTTCCTTAGTTACATACTATCTTACTTACTTACTTACTTACTTACTTACTTACTTACTTACTAACTTACTTACTTAATTACTTACTTACTTACTTACTTACTTACTTACTTATTTACTTACCTACTTACTTACTTACTTACTTACTTACTTACTTACTTAGTTACGTACTTACTTACTTACTTACTTACTTACTTACTTACTTACTTACTTACTTACTTACTTACTTACTTAATTACTTACTTACTTACTTATTTACTTACTTACTTACTTACTTACTTATTACTTACTTACTTACTTACTTACTTACTTACTTACTTACTTACTTAACTTTCTTACTTACTTTCTTACTTATTAACTTACTAACCTACGTACATAATTATTAACTTATTCACTTAATTACTAACTTATTTACTTAGTTACTTAGTTACTTACTTACTTACTTCAATAACTTACTTACTTACTTTACTAATTTACTTACTAACTTTTTTACTTACTTACTTACTTTACTCATTTACTTATTTTTTTACTTACTTACCTACTTATTTACTTTACCTACTTACTTACTTTTTTACTTACTTTACTTATTTACTTACTTACTTACTTACTTTTTAACTTACTTAATTACTTTTTTACTTACTTACTTATTTACTTACTTACTTTCTTACTTACTTACTTTTTTACTTACTTACTTACTTCACTAATTTACTTACTTACTTTATTACTTACTTACTTACTTAATTAATTAATTACTAACTTATTTAGTTACTTACTTACATACTTTTTATTTACGTACATACGTACTTACTTAAATAAATACTTACTTACTTACAAACTTTCTTAGTTACTTTCTTACTTATTAACTTACTAACCTACTTACTTAATTATTAACTTATTTACTTAGTTACTTACTTACTTACTTTAATAATTTACTTACTTACTTTACTAATTTACTTACTAACTTTCTTACTTACTTACTTTCTTCACTTATTTACTTATTTTTTTACTTACTTATTTTTTTACTTACTTACCTACTTTACTTACTTACTTACTTTCTTACTTATTTTACTTATTTACTTACTTATTTACTTACTTTTTAACTTACTTAATTGCTTTTTTACTTACTTACTTACTTACTTACTTACTTACTTACTTACTTTACTTACTTACTTGTTTATTTACTTACTTACTTTACTAATTTACCTACTTACTTTTTAACTTACTTACTTTTTTAATTAATTACTTTCTTACTTACTTATTTTAGTTACTTACTTTTTTACTACTTACTTACTACTTATTACTACTACTTCCTTACTTACTACTACTTACTTTACTTACTACTTACTTACTTTACTACTTACTTACTTACTACTTACTTACTTATTTACTTACTACTTACTTTTTACTTACTTACTTACTTACTTACTTACTTACTTACTTACTTACTTACTTACTTACTTACTTACTTACTTACTTACTAACTAACTAACTTACTTACTTACTTACTTACTTACTTACTTACTTACTTACTTACTAACTTACTTACTTACTTACTTACTCGCTTATTTATTTACTTATTATTACTCACTAACTTGAACTTATTTAACCGTTATTTGCTTTATTAATTATGTAGTTGACCTGTTCAGATATATATCGTCTTTGGATGTGACCTAAGTACAGATGAATTAAGAAAGACCTCATGCTCAAATTAACATTTTCAAATTGGCTTACTGTTGAGGATATATATACTTCGAACTTAATAAAATAAGACCATTGACTTTATGTATATAAATCAATATAATATATGTGAATATATATCACTCTAATTCACAAATATATCCTTTCTTGATCAAGTCAAAACTCAAGTCTGTTTAGTTAATAATATGACCTTGTAGAAGAACATATATACCTTTGGAAAGGATATAGGTTAACATCCGTGTCTTTATTAACGAAGTAATCATGCATTATTATTTGATTACCTGATTGCTGCCAAACTGGATATTAACTTGTTTGTCTGGAAAAGTCCCGTTTGGTAGCTCTCTACTCCACAAAAGTGTGCTCGTTCACTTTTACTTAGACTACTAATCGACACACATGTTGATAACTAAAAGATGTCGCCTTTTATTTATATATTATAAGCAAAGATAAGCTACAGAAAAGTGTTTAAAACACAAGCCTATGCACCGCCCTATTTAATAGCAAATGTTTTGGATATGCTACCTTTCATTTTTGCATAGACCCTTTTTTAACACTCTAAGATAATTTTAGAAAAAATTGTTGCTCCCTTTTTGTTCTTCTCATAAAGAGCATCTGAAATGACTGTCAGAATGTGGTGGCATGGCTCTGGTGTACCGTGTTTGTTTCACCGATATCGTGACACTTATAACAGAAGTCTTTTTGATCATGATATATATAGCATTCAAAGAAAAGTTGCTAACTTTAAAAGATCTTTAAGCCAAATCTACAATATAAATATGTAAAGTAATTTATGCGGAGCTAAACCTATTTAATACAAACTTTAAAAAATAGACTGGCACTAGCTATGTAAGGTAAATACTTAGGAAAGTAATAATTTGTAAGCGATTAGTTTTGACTATTGCGCGTAAACCTCTTTACCTTTAACATGCAGACGGGATGAGTGTCATGGTGCTTTGAAATTTCAGAGAACTACGATTGTATTTACTATTTGAATGAGTTTACTATACATTGCGTAGTTGAGAGTCAGACAGTGGACTTATAATCCATACTCATTGTTCCTACTCATATCCCCTTTTTTATTCCAACACAATAAAATCTCTTTATTCCAACGACGATCATAGTTAGTCTCTATTTCCCGATTCTGAAGATTGTACCACACTTTTCCGGGTGTCTTTTCCAGTTTAATCTCGTCAGTTCCGATCATATATGTTGTTATCAAAAATTTTAAAACTTTACGACTTAAACATTATTAGAACTTGCATAACACCCAAAGAGGAATGCAAAGACTCAAGCACTTAATTCTTACCAGGATTTAGCCACTGAAATTTTTAAAAATAAATCAAAAATTTTTTTATTTACAAATAAGAAGAAAAGAAGAAAAATATTGAGTTCTTTTGAAAACAAAATGATCAAGGTATATTTTTTTTATTTTTTTTTCGAAGGTTATCACATCAACCTATTTTATTCAATTAATAATTCTTTTCTTATTTAACGCAAATGTACTTGTTTCATTTTTAAACATTGACATCGTTGAATACTAAGTTTTTTTTTGCTTTCTCTTATATATATATACTCATTTTTATATATGAGTACATATATATGTTTATTATTTATAAATTCTTAATTATTTCAAATTAATGAAGTAATTTTTTTCTCACTTTTTAAAATACGTCAAACGGCTACATCAGTTTTTGCACATGATTTGTAAAAAAATGTATATTGCTTATCTGTTTTTTCGAAAGTCTTCTAATTTTTGGAAAATCAGCAAGTTCTGTTTTTACATTTCAACAGATTTTTGTTTAAAGATGAACACAACAAATGAGAACCCTAAGCATTTCTCTTTGATTTCGGTCTTAGGAAGATAATTAAAAATTGATTTATGATATAAAAACACTTACCATAATAGCCAATAATGATTTCTTCTATTAATAATAATTGCTACTTTAATTGCAAAATAAATTTTTTATTAAAAAATATAATTTTTGTTAATAATATAGTATATAATAGTAGTATATAATATAGTATGTAATATATATATATATAGTTAACACATCAATACATCCAGCCATTCTCAAATAGTCTATTTGAGCTGAGTAAAAGCATATTAATATTCCTAGAGAAAACTCTACAAGTTGATGCATCACAACAATATTGGCCTCCCAGAGACTAATATCTGTGTCTTCTACGAAATAGATGTTGAAGACATTATCTGTGAATGCTGAAAACTGTCCTATTGCAGACTTGTTGGTCTTGGAAATGGATTCGTTGCTTAACCAAATAATGGAATAAAAGAAAAAACATCAAAGATGCTCATGTTTATTAAAAGCATTAGAATCGGTTAAACCAAGTCCACTAAATACAATAAGTCACCTGATTTATAGCGCTTAGTATTCCCCACATAACAATAATGAGGTAAATGACAGATTTCGAAAGCATTTCATAAAAGCTACCTTAACAAATTTAGAATAAAATAAAATAAATGTTCATTTTTTTTTAATTTGTTAAAAACAATTAAAATAATAATGACACGTAAAATTATAAAGGTCTTATAGATTTTAAAAATAAATAATTAGAATTTAAAAAATTTTTCTGTCAGCGACTAATGAACGCTGCTTCTTAGCTTCAAATTTAGCAGGGCACAGTTCAAACCCTGATACTTGCAGTTTCAAAAAAATTATTTACGATAAATTAAGTGCAAGAACTATTTCCAAGACCACTGATGATGAGTATTTGGCAGTACTCGAAATAGCTGTATGATCCGCCAAAAATTTAATTAATTAAAATAAGATAAAAAGAATTTTTGTTTTTGTAGTTCACTACTTTTCGAAACCTCTTTACAAAATTTTTCAAATATCAAACAAATAATATTCAATAATAAATCATAAAAATAAAAATATAATATATGTTATAATCTCTTTATCTGTTGGTGTTTTCTATATGATGTAATTGTTAATTATACATTATTATAATTTTAATGATTTATACTATAGTAGTTAAGGTTATCTTTCTCTAAGCAGTACACACAATACGAGTAGACAAGCCTCTTAGAAGAGACTAACGCTGGACCCTATTTTAAGATCTCATCGCCCAGATCTGTTTTTATTGAAATAAATTTATGATAATAGTTTCATGCGGCTGCAGCTATCAGTACGTGAATTAAAGTAAATAATTTTAATTAAGAAATCTCCAAACGTTATGACATCACTATAATATATTGCCTATTTGCCAAGCGCAGTAAACTGTCGTAAAACAAATTGGCTTACGGCAACTTAACAGTTTATTTTGTATCTCAGAGATAGCGAACAATGACTAATCAGGCTTGCGAGTCGGGCGGAAAAATTTATTCATGAAACCAAAGTAAAATTGTCTCGGCAGATGAAACTGCTAAAAATAAGATTAATTCTGTATTATCATTTTATCCAAAGAACAATTAAAATTTTTGTGTATTTATTTTTCATAAAAAAAAAAATATATTTCATAATTTATTTTTATATTCTCAATTAGGAGTCCAGGATTTTAGTTTCAGAAGAACACATCATGATGATATCTGCATTATTTGTTCTATGATGAGTTGAGTTTTTAAATATTTCATTATGAATGGGACTTAAAATTTCTCATTATCTTATAGACGAATATTCCGAGGTTATGTTGTACGTTGGTACTTTTGGTAAAGTATTATTATTATTAGATAAAACATATTTTTAATATATTTTATATATATATATATTTTATATATTCGTATTACCACACGTGGCTCTTATGCCACGTCATATTTATTTGTCTTATATATGCCATATTTATTTGTTTCTTTTCTTAAAAATATTAATCAGGAATAAAGATAATGTATAATATTTATATCTAGTAATCTTAAAAATCGTATTGTATGCATTACTGATAGCGATAAACTGCGTTAGATGTTTTTATATAGACGCACGTATCTGTCTAAAAAAATACTGCCAACTGATATTAAACTGAATAAATGAATTAAATATTTACATAAAGGTTTATATTCACATCTATTTTATTCTATTATTATTGGAGAGATTACGGTAACTCGTCAACTTAAAATTAATAACTGAGAAAAATAAGTCCCCATCCATTAAATACTAACAGGAATAATAATAAAATAGGCTATTATGATACCAATAAATCAAACGCGTAGAAGATTCTTGCATTACACACATCTCTTATAATGTCGAAATTTGCTATGTATTTTTAAGAAACAAAAGCATAAATCAATGGGCAACTGTCAACCCCCTTTGCCACTACTTAAAATTCTGACGACATTTGCCTTCTCTCAACACGACACAACGATATGCAAGATAAAATCAACGACTTAGTTCACGAATCGCGAAAATTTGGTCATACAGTGAACAAAGCAAAGACGAAAACAATGAAGATATACAATTCTGATCTTACCGGCAAATTCAACCTGGACGATATACAGTCGACATACAAAACCGAATTAACAAGGCATGTTCCGCCTTTTCGTTACTGAATAAAGAATGAAGCTCTTCAATACTTTCCCAGAACACCAAGCTACGGTTATTTAACAGTAATGCCAAGAGCGTTCTGCTCTACAGCTGTGAAACCTGGTTCACTACCAACAACCTGGTTTATAAACTTCAAACCTTTTTAAACAAGTGCCTTAGGAGAATTTTGAAAATTTGGTATCCCCGCTCTATTAGAAATTCCGAACTATGGTGAACATGCCGCGAACTTCCTATCGCAAATGAAATCAAAAAGCGTAAATGGCAATGAATCGGGCACATATTGAGAAAGTCACCAAACGAAATCTGCAAATAAGGGTGGAATCCTCAAGGAAGCAGAAAACCTGGTAGGCCCAAACAAGAAAGAAATTCAAGCAAGCGGAAAATTTTTGGAGAAATTGAAATCCTGGCAAGAAATCATGATAGTTGGAAAAAGTTCGTTATGGCCCAATGTCACATATATCCTTCATAGACTCATCTTTGAGAAAAAATTGCTAAAAATTGATATCTACTTTTAGAAAATAAAGGTTTATCTGTTGATTTGGAATAACTAAGAGAATACGCAAAAGTAGCATACGATATCAAGCATTTGAAAAATTTAAAATGAGTTATTTATTCCACCCAAAACTATTATCAATATAATCCATTTCTTATAACCTCTTAAGATGTTTTATATATAACATAGTCAATTATAATAGCCAATTATAAGAGTTATGTGGCTCTGAGCATTGGCTGTCTGAGCCGGTGTGTCCATTAAGTATAGTTAGTATAATTTTTTTATCATTTCAGCTGTATTCATAAAAATCTTAATCTTTTCTAAATTCATATTTAACCATTTTGATTCATGATTCAATTGTTTCCGGAAAATGTTTCTTCTATACTCTATAAAAGCACGGCATTGTTCAAAGATATATAATATAAAGATGTGTTCGGTGTCTTCCATACATTGTTAACATTCTCGACTTCTAATAGTTTTACCCCCAATGCCTTTTTAAAATACAGTACCAGTTATCATCCCAATCACTTTGAAATGATTTTTTCTGACACCCAGAATTGAGTACATCACATGTCAGTTCGTCTTCCAATAGTAACATACTTAAAGATTAAATTAAATCAAGTTCAAAAATGCTAGAATAGCCTCCAGCAATCCCAAAGGTATGATATGGACAGGAGTGACTTGTATTCTACAATCTACAATCTTACTTAGTAGCGTTAGATATTAAAAATTTGTTTATTTCTTCCAGTATAAATCCAATTACAATTTTAATATTGTATATGAAAAGAAAAAAAACCTTCGCAAAAAATCGACATGGAACATATAATGAGAAATTTTTTCAACTATAAAATTAGTTTTATCTTTTTGTAGAGAAAACAATTTCTTTACATATGATAAAATGTTATAATAAAGGAAAACCATATTAAATTCCTGGGTTTGCAATTGAACCATTTATATATATCAGCTACTAAATTGATAAATACGTGATTGCTAATAAATCTTAAAAAAAAATATAATTTCGGACTACCTAAAGTGAAATGTCTTCAAATAATCAGCACCCTCAAAACATTGTGGAATATCTTTTTATGTTAAATTTAATATATAATATTATATCAAAGTAAAAATTAATCATTATTCACGGTCTGTCCCAGACTATTATATAGTAAATCTAAGTGCATTGCATTTGAAAAAATGCTGTAAAGAAGCACATATGTAAATACCGATTTTATTATTTTATATTGGGATGCAATAAATTTTTAAATTGTTTATT
>NC_051847.1:91476590-91477862 GCF_002237135.1 Teleopsis dalmanni | reverse complement strand
GAGATACGGTGGGAGGATAACATAAAGTATCTGGAAGTCACATTTGACAAACAGCTCAATTGGTATAAACGTATGAAAGGCAAATGGAAAAGCTGTTCTAAAATTTTACATCCTCTAAAGCCGCTATTTAATAATAATCACTTTAACCTCAGAAATAGAAAGTTATAGTAACTTTATATATAATAGTAATAATAGTAACATAATAATTTGGCCATCATTACTGTACATGCACACAGATCCAAGGATCGAATCAATAAAAAAAATATATCAAGGACAGAGCCCTAAAATTATTTACAAAAGTTGATATGCTGCGCAACCCTGCCCTAACAAACCTCAAGTCCACCTCAGAACCCACAGGAAGATATGCTGACCTACGATCCGGCATCAGTTAAACGATGTATAAACAATATGAGTTCCAGTATAGTTAAAGCGTTATGTGGGGCAGGGATAAGCTCCCAACCCCCAAAAAAGAGTATGATGAGATATTTTTTTAAAGTCATTATCGTTTTAATGATGTTAATTTCACTTTTTACTTCACTGCATGGAATTTTCCCCAATAAACCTATACATATCTTTACAACTACATTGGGTACTTTTTTAAGATTCATCAGAATCGAGAAAAAAAACTATTCATTAATAACTAGATTTACTAGATTATTAGATTATTATTTAGAACTAGATTATTAGATAACGAGATTTAAGATTAAGCAATCTTAGTCATTTAAGTAAGCTGCGTATATCATAAACCAATGCAGGTAAGACAAAATGTGACCTAAAAAATTAGATCCAGGGTGTCTATGCTGTCACCTGAAAAAAATTGTCGCTCACATTCTTGACATCTTTCGAATATTTTTTGTATAAATATGAGATTACCGATATTTTAGTTAAGTATTTAAGTGCCAATTTCATAGTGATAACTTAAGTCTCAAATTGACTTAACTTTTTATCTCAATTATCAGATTAGTACTTCATTCAATTTAGTTGTTAATTGCAAACAAAATAATTCTAAAAAAAATAATCTTAAATGTTTTCAATCTAATCTAATCAGAGTGTCCAGAAAAAACCAAAATCACAATCACAAATCACCAATCACAAATTTAAGTAGAACATCTCAGCTTAGAACTTGTAATGATCAATTTTTGAAGTAAAAAATAAAATTGATCTTACAGTGATGATTCTTTTTTTTTAAAAATAATTTAAAAAAAAAATAATAAATAAAAAAAAATCACTGACATCCAAACACGCTTATAAAAAATTATAACAAAAAAAACC
>NC_051847.1:91462285-91476490 GCF_002237135.1 Teleopsis dalmanni | reverse complement strand
AATAAAGTGCATACACCCGTAGTTGAAATGCAGCGCTGTAATGAAAGCTACTCTTCCGTATTTTATAATAAGCATAAATGAAGGTGGGCGATAATCAAAGATGATAACAGAAATTATATTATCTCCAATTTAACACCTCCTGTCCACAATTTATCCGAAGCACCTATTTAACAAGGCGTGCGTTCTAGTTTCTCACCACCAATACATTTGTACTTGAAATTTTTTTTCAAGTGAAAAATTTAACATTTTTCTTTAGTTTTATCGAAGCTGAAATACCCTTCATACTCAAGAAACTTTGTCCATCAATCGGTAAAGAAATTTGTTAATATTAGTAATTATGTTACATGGCTTATAATTTTTTTTCCATAAAAATTCTACTTCTGAAGACCTTAGTGTGTCTTGTTTTGTATGGGAAGGCCTTCAATTAATATATATGACATATCCATAAGCAAATACATATTGACTTCAAGGGGTATCATATTTTTCTTTTAGTTATAAAGTGGACTTCATGGCTTTAGTTCGTGGTTATAAACTAGAGTTAGTGCTTCCAATGGTGGACTATCCTTGCTTGCCATTCGTTTGTGGTTTTTATTGGCAAGGTCTACAAATAGTCCTTACTTAGCTCTTGTCAGAACTTGATAGTCATATTTATGAGTACATTTTATATATTACCAGGGTACATTGGTAAAAAAAGCATAGTGTTTTTCTGCTGCTATTGTGCTGACTCTGTATCGAAGTACCTTCAGTAATTTACAGTTGGTATGAGTTACTATTCCTTCCATCATTGCTTTATAAATATTAACTTTATTCTCTACTGTTAGACTAGTCTTTTTACTGGGCCACCAAAACAGTTGTTTGTCATTCTTACCTTTCTTCCCTTTGCTGTACAGCATATGTCGCGTATATATGCTGTATGAATCATACTCCGGCATTGAGATAGTTAAGTGGATAAAAGTTCACCGGCATCACTGGCTTAATTATGTCGTGCGAATGAAAGAAAATGCTCGCAGATGATAAACACAATAGAGAATATCCGCATCTTCAGTGGTAATACGGGATGATCAATGATATGGGACGCTCGGCACTATCAACTGGCGACAACAAGCCACTAATCGGGTTGGCTGACTCACGTTTGTAATGGACAACTAAGTAAACATCTAAGTCACTTAAATGTCTAAATAAATGAATTCTAAAAAGATCTAAGCATAAATATTTTATAATTTAGCAAAATATACTCTACCAATTTGGTCTTGGTGACACCATAAGATCTTGATCTGTAGATCTCTCATTAACTTCTCTAGAGTTAATGACAGGAATCTGGTCATTTTTACAACAAAACTTTACTAAATTTATACCGAAATGATTACCTTTCTGGGGTGTTATTTATATAAGGTACTCTTCTCTTTTCGCATAACAAACATTGTATCATGAAATTTATATCAAATTTTAGCCATCAGTGTCAACTATATTAAAATTAATTTCAGCTGACGAAGTCCAGTTTTAGCATAATTTTCAATACATTCGAGTACTACTTAATCTTGCCAGGTTAATGGATAAAAGATATCACTGTTAACAGCAAGGAATTATTTTATATTGTTGATCCTGAAGAAATAATTTATGTGAGCCATTTCTATCAATATTTTGTCCACAGTAAATATTTGTTTTAATGAGAAGCTGTGAATGAATCTTTATAAACGAATCACTACTAGCAAACCAATTGATACCCCAACCAAAGTAACATAGATCACTAAAATAAATAGAGAGAAAAAAAGAGAAATTCAGCTAAAAAACAATACAAATGGGATACCCCTATTACAGACATACAGACCCAAAAAATAAGCAGCACTTATCTATGAATTATAGCTGGAGAAGTATATGTGTAACCGTGTCATTGACCCATACCTTGTGTTTTGTCAAGACAATAGTTTTTCCAAATATATAATTAGTAACTTATCGAACTGAGGGACCGTATACAACATAATAACAAGTATTATACAACGGCTGCGAGGCAATGAACAATCTGAATCAATATGAGAAACACTAGACCAATATCAAATAAGGAACTATGAGTAGATCTTAAAGTCTTATCTGCTTCACAAAGGGATATTTAATTTAATGGTGGTAGTGAAACAACAGAATAGTAGTAGCCTCGGGAATATTGGTTTAGTCGGTAAAAACATAGCACATTTGGAAATAACTGTTTTAAGGATTTCCTATGAAAAGTAAAAGACACCTATTGACAAATATAATCTAATTGACTCACACCTTTGAGTTGACCGATATGATTCTATGTTCAAGAAACGCCCATTCACAACTTTTCAAATATAACGGCAAAGTCAATAGACCGTTTGCATGCGTTATGTACAGGGTGTATTCCGCCTTTCATTGCGCTGTCCGCAAGTGTGTCTTATCTAAGTTTAAATTTCGAAAAGTCTACCCACCAAAATACTTAAAATATTTTTCTTTTGATAAGAGTTTTGTCAGACTAGTTCGAAGACTTCCACTGTGAAGAGGTTAGTGCATTTGTGTTGAATAAGTTTTGAGTAAATGGCAAAAAATCGCAGATATGAGCCCAGCGGCTCCGGTAAGATTAAAAATTTCGATTGTAATAAAAATATTATTTTGATTATTATTTTTTTTTATTTATATTTTCATTTAATTTCTATGGTTTTTTCCATTTATTGCATTTAGTTCGGTTATTGGGTGTGCGACATCTTCAATGTTTCTTGCTCTTCCTTGGGACGTCGGTGGCGTTTGCAATGCGCGTGAATTTATCAATGGCGATCGTAGCAATGCTGGATACAACTTCGACAACTCCTGGTATACCTGTTCGTTTGAAATATCACTATGACAACTTTTCGATGGAATAATTTTGTGATTTCATTTTATAGGTTTATAATTGGTCTGAAAAAACAAAATCTGTTGTGTTAAGCAGTTTTTTCTGGGGTTACGTTGGCACACAAGTTCCTGGTGGTTACTTAGCTCGTAAATTTGGAGGAAAAGCGATGTTACTTTATGGAGTACTTATTTCTTCGGTGCTAACAATATTAACACCAGTGACAGCAAAAATTGGCAACTGGCAGTTATTGTGTGCTTCTAGGTTATTGCAAGGACTCAGTCAAGGCGTATTTTTTCCATCCGTGCACACAATAATATCCCAATGGGCGCCATTGGAGGAGCGTGGTTTACTTGGCACCTTCTCGTATGTTGGTAGTCAATTCGGTACTGTCGTCATGTTAGCGACAAGCGGAATTATGATATCATCTTCCTATGGTTGGCCGAGTATATTTTATATATCAGGGTTTGTAGGCCTTTTATGGGTAGTTGTATGGGTTAAGTGGGGTGCAAGCACACCAAGTGATTTTAAAACAATTTCAGCATCCGAAAAGCATCTCATAGAAAGTTCTATTGGACATACAAATGATGAAACGGCGCAAAACATGAAAATACCTTGGAAACGTATATTTACCTCTGTACCATTTTGGGTGCTCTTCTGTGTACACTGTGCGCATAATTGGGGTTTCTGGACATTACTAATCGAAATTCCTTCATATTTAAAACACGTGCTTAACATGAATATCAAAAGCAATGCTTTACTGTCAGCATTACCTTATACAGTAATGCTGATATTAGGTATTGTATTTGCTATCATTTCGACAGTGCTAAGTAAACGGAAGTGCATACCTCTCACGCTAAGTCGAAAGATTTTTAATACAATTGGTCATTGGGTCCCAATGGTAACGCTCATTTGCCTTTGTTATGTTGAACCTGGACAAACAACCTTGGCAATTTTGCTCCTCACTATAACGGTAGGCATTAATTCAGCTGTAACCTTAGGCTTTCAAATAAATCATATTGATTTATCTCCCAACTTCGCTGGAGTCTTGATGGGTATTACCAACTGTGCGGCAAATATAACAGGAATTATTGCACCTTTAGCAGTGGGCTTCATTGTAACGGACGTGGTAAGTTCTTAAAATATTGTTTATACACCATTTACTAATATACATGGTTTTTGTACGTAGACAAGTGCGGAGCAGTGGAATCAAGTATTTTTCATAGCAGCTGGCATCTATTTCGTTGGTAATTTACTGTTCATATCGTTTGGTACAGCCAACGTACAACCATGGAATGATCCTTTACCAAAGCCACAAGAATTAAGTCTCATTGAGCAAAAGCCAAGTAATATAAATGGCTAACTGCTAGTAAACTGTGTAAGTCAAATCGTCGTGACTATGGGACTATGTTGAAGAAAACTGTGATAATATTTTTTTCACGGAGAAGACTGCTTAAGTGAAGTGATAAATATAGAATTTTTGTCGAAGTATAAAAAAATTAAACTTTTACTTAAAAAAATTCGAAATATTATTTATTTTTTCATTTGATCTGGTTTCGTTTCTAAGTCTTAATTATTAATAGCTTATATACTTTATCTATCTTGCATCTGTGTGTTTTGTTTTAATTGTATTTTTTCAAGCTTCATTCTAAGTTACTAAGTGTTTGCTCAGTAATGTTAAAAAATTAACTTTAAATACTGATTGACTTTAATTCGTTAAAAACCAAGCCTTCAAGCAACATTTAGTGGATTATTTTTTAATATAAATTTTAAAACATATTATTGCATATAATTTTGATTACGGGTTGTTTTGTATCAATAAGGGTTAATATGGAAAGAGAATTTTTGATCGAAGCACATAATCTGTTCAAGATTTATCGAGATAAAAAACGCAAAAAATAAAAAAGTTAATTTGAACAATTTAATTCAGGCACATATCTTTTAATAGGAGCTTAATACCTTTGTACACTAAAATGGGTCCGAAAATTGTCATGGTTTACATTTGTTGCTTTTAAAAGGTTTTCGATAATTGTATTAATATTGACATACTTAGAGTTTTTTAGTTGAAAGTTTGTTTGATATACGTATATGCGTATATATTCAATACCGTGTGTTTCAGTAAATATTGAAAATAGACCACTCTTTCTTTTGTGATTTTAAAAATTTATAAAATTTATATTTTGGTACAACAAAAAACAAGTTAAAGACGCGTATAGCCGGTCATAAACACTGTGTGAACTATAAAAAAAATATTGAATCAAAAACGGCACTGGCATTACACTGTATTACATCAATGCATGAGCAGGACCTCGATAATGTAACGGTGTTACACCAAGAAAATAATCAGCAACAACGCTTTTTCTTAGAAATGTTATATATCCTCCAAACTTCTACTGCCACCAGACTAAACTTTAAAACTGGCATACAACACTGTGCTCAGTTGTATAAAAACACCTTCAACAAATCCGGAAGAGGATACATATATCCAATATATTGTATTTCCTATATATGGTTCTTTTATATCGATTGTCTAAATATTTTCTATATATATATATATAATTCATGTTTAAATATTAATGTATTTTATAATTGTTTCTTTGTAATTTATACTAAAATATTGTTACATTGTATATAAATTTTATAGTACCTTGATGATGACTATAGATTATAGTCGAAATATCGGTAAAAATAAAATCTTTTAAAAACAAATAAATATTTTTTTAAAAGTTTATTATTTAACTCCTGATCAATTAGACCGTAAAAAAACGAAATTATTTTTAAAAAAAATTTTTTGGTCATTAAAACAATAAATTATTGCTGTTTCAAAATATCCATCAATCATGGACTATGGAAATATTTTTGTTTGTTATTGTTCTTGTTATTAGAAATTATATAATTTTTTGAATAAAAAACGACCACACAACTTTTTCGATTTTTCGATTTTTTTTGCCAAAAATTTATCACAGTCCTTGGAAACATCTATTGATTTAAATGTTTGTTTCATGTATTATTCATTAGTAAATATTGCAAATCTGTGGATACTCACACTAATTCAGTATTGCACGCTTTTAAATTAAATGCAATATATATTCCAACAGGAGGATATGGTGGATTGCAAACTATACCTCTATAAAACTTCTATATATACCTCTATATCATCAGAATTCAGCGGAGCTCTTATTACAGTGGATCATGCAAATGTTAACTATACATTATCATATTGTCCGACCATATATTACTGTCAAATTATTCCAATTAACCCAAAAGACGTACATATTATATTAAATAAATTATGTCAATTTTAATCACTTAGGCAATCAAAACGATAAGTCACATAGAAAAATAGATCCATTGTATGTTACCATAAATGCAACATTTTAAAAAAAATTTCAGAATATTTTGAGGAAGAGGTGAACATTTGGAAGAGCTAGGAACTGATATTAATGCCAACTAAAACGTCTGACTTAAAAATATTAAATTTCAAGTCTCGGTTTCGAGAGTAAGAGCAAAAAAGCATAGAATCCTTCCATGGAGTAATCGTCCTCTAAACAAAGTGAATATGGTAAGTTGTTAGCATGACCAATAGTCATGTTATATAAACACTCATATGACGGAAGGGTGTAACAATTTTAAACTCTTTTTGGATGTGTCCAAAAGACATTCAATGCAGAAAATCATATTATAATTGTCAATTTTGTACTTCTACTACTATTTTATTACTTTTATATCCAACCATAAATTTACAAGATAATATTTTCTATATAAAGGTACAAGCACATACACACATATAAACACAATGGATTATGTCGTTGTGTCTTTCGACACAGTTTATATAATAGACATGTTACAATATGTACAGGTTAATATACACGCGCCGTTTCAATGTCCATATATGAGGCATTCTTTTAAAAATCGGTAGGATTTTAGAAAAAAATGATCTCATAACGCTGATTTTGCTAAAATTTCTTTATGTGCTTCTTCGTATGCTAAAATAAGAAGAATTTTATCTCTGGAAAAATCTGAAAATTTTTTCCTAGCAGTTATGAACCCATGGGGTTTTGACAATTAGCATGTTAGACACATTTTCAAATGGATATATTTCAAGGCAGATATCTCAAGATATATCAAAAACTCAAAAAGCAATTATTGAGTTCGATGAGCAGTAATTAAATATTTCCTGTTATAGCTGAAATCGATAGATTATGTGCTACGACTTTAGAAAGATATTGGATTTGAATTTAAGTTAACTAAAATTGTTCGAAGTCTGTTGATATTTAACAATAATTTATTATTGTTTTTATGCGGAAAATTTAAAAAATACTCCATTTATTATTTTAAATGTCTGATTTTTTCTAAAAGTAGAACTTATCAGTTTGGTTTTTGAAATGATTGCCTTAATTATTTAAAAAAAAATTATTGTTTTTAATTAACATATTAATTAATTATTTTTAATTAACATATTAATTAATTAAGGAAGCGAATAAATTTATTTTACATTAAACATTATTACAAAAAAATTTACAAATCCGGTTAAATTTTGATAAAACCGGTGTGTAACCGGAGTGGGTCTGAAAAGGTTTTTATCCGTCATAATACATTTTGAATTGAGTGGTTGTTCACGAGCTCTACTGCCTAGTTGTGAATTATATAGCTGTGTAATCATTTTCTTAGATTTAAGAGAATGGAAGGATTTGAACTTTCACTGTTTGACTTAACTTTCGTATGCTAGAACAGAGCATGACATACGCTAACACAGGGGCAATTTGATTATCAAGGGGGGAACAATTTGATTGTCAAGGAGGAACAATTTGAGCAAAAAGATTATTTATCAGTAAAGTAATGGTTACAGTTCATCTTTTAACGTTCGAAGAGTGATAGATATTACCGATTAATCTGTTTACCTTTTCTTACGATGCCTGCATGTGTCTCTTAAGAAAGATACAGAAACATTTCGAAACCTTAGGTGTGGCATAACCATCCTAGTTCGTTTCAAGAGTAATGAATAAGATAAAGATTTGCAGCTTAACGAAATAGTTACTACTATATTTTGCTATTTAAATAAAGGATTTTGCATGTTACACATTTTCATTCCATCTCATAAGTATAAGTTTTATATTTCTTAAAAAAAATCAATTAGCAATATGGATTCTAACAATATGGAGTATGTTAAAATATTTTATGGTAAGAATATTAATACATTATTTATATTATTTTAAGTTTTGACCTTAATTCAACCTATTTGAAAATTTTCCGCACATATGTAACATTTCTTGAAATAGACCTGTTGCACAAATAGATTTTCTAAATTTATTTGAATGATTGTTGTTTTTCGAAGACGTACTGATCTCTGATCTGAGATAACCCGATTGACTCAAATCCCATGCCAGATTATTTTACTTTCATTTCATTTATGCAATTTTACTTGTTGACATGAGAAAAATCATTCATCTAAAACAAAATATATATAAGTAACTCTAACGATTCAACCAATTAGAAAATATTTTTGCTTACTAAACAAACGTTGGTTAAGCACTTTCAAAGCGCCCCATTCACGTATAATTAGTTAATCCCTCCACTGCATAAAATATAATCACTTTATGATATTGCAACTACCAATTTGGAACATTTTTTCTTATTATATTATGGCATAGACACCTAAGGAATTGCAAATATATTTCTTTCTTTCACAAGGCAGAAGAAGTGAGGGGAGTGAGATTTTTAATTTGATGAAAGGAAATGGGAAGAAGGTTTATAGTACAATAAATGACTTAGCAGAATCATAACCCAACATTGTATCGAGTGTAGTAGGCAAATTTGTTAAGTAAAAATCTGTCATCTTAAACCTTCTTTTTTATAAACTATTAAACCATTAATGAATCTAAACAATCCTTTATTATTCTTGATAGCAACAGTTTTAATGAAGTCTGATATTATTCTGATACTATTTGTTTGGAATATGATTTTCGGTCTTTTATGATTCTATTATGTAAAATAATCATATAACATATGTTTTGAAACTTGAAATCCCGAGATGAGATAAGATATGAAGATGCTAAATAGGGACCTAAGCCATTGTAAAAAGCATATCAGCAGCCGAGGAATGAATTTCAGATTACAGTAGGTCTCTTTTGTCAAACTGTTGAGGCACTAATGTTTGTTGAACACTGTCAAGCCTAGCCTTGGTGAATAAAGATTGGAAATTTATACATCGTTGATTTGTAATTTGATTATTTCATTAAAAGTAAAGTAGCTAATTAAATGTGATTATCTCTTTATTTAAATATGGACACAGCCAAAACAGACCTTACTGTTTAGTATATGAAAATTAATATCATCCATATTAATAAAATGGCTTAAACGAAATTACTACTGCGATTATTACTCCTACTTAGTATACCTAACTGCAGCACTAAAAAAGGCTGCATGCTTTACAAGACACTGGTTTGGCACTGGTATCTATTTATTTAAGGTAGACGTTTTTGGAAGCAATTAATTAGATTTCATACGTTTGTACTGACTTAAGTGCTGGTTCGATCTGATACGTATTAACTTTTGCCAGAGAGTATCTAAGACTCAAACCACTGCTGAAAGCAAAATAAATATATAAATAGCTTTTAATTATTATTATAAAGCTCATTAATAAAGCTTTTACCACAGACAATAATACCAGCCAGTAAGTTTAGTGTTAAAATATTTAAAATATAACTTTGTTATAATAACATTGAAAAAAAAAAAATCTGCATATTTACAAAAGTCCTCTGCATCTACCCTCTGCATGGCTTATTTACAACAGTTCGTTTTAATGAAATTCTAATACAAAACTTTTTTTTTTTATTAATTTTTATTTATTTTTGAATTATATATTAAAGGAAATAATGAAAGTAACACGATATATATGAGTTATTCGTAAAACATAAACTGTAGGCATGGTGCAAATAATACTCAACATATTTCATTAATAATACTAAACAATTTTACAAAATTGGTAAATAACTCTAATTTAATTTTCTAATTTTAATTCTAATTTAATTTAATAACTTTATGTAAAATGCGGATACATTATTCTAAAGATTTGTAGACAGACCAAACTCATGTTGCCGAAACCGTGTGCTAGGGAAGCGATAAAATTGCTTAGCTATTAACTCAATAACGACATCCGAGATTCGAAGGACGAAAAAGGACCCAAGTCGTTTCGTGGTCTACTTCCACTAATCCTTCATCTCAGTGGGGCCACTTGTTGGACAGTGCGCTGTCCCAACATCCCATCATATATATATATTCTAACGATTAGATTCTGCCCATAATTTGCTCCTGCTCCAGTGAACACAATTGTTTTTATCTTTGAGTATTTAAAAAATATTAAAATTCTCTCGTGTGTTATATTTAATTTTGCACTGCTTATTTATATGAAAATAAATTCTGAATATTATATTTATTTTTACAAATACAAGTTTTTATTAAACATATCCACACATACGCAATATAAGCTTTTCTGTCATAATTTTCGAGACATTATTCACAGCCACTACTGTAATAAATGCGTGCGCCTGAAAATGCGCTAAGAATTTTTGTTAAGTAAAATATTTTTAGTTATCGCTTAACAGTGACATTTATTATTTTAAATTTAAATAATTCTTATATTTTCTTTTTCGAATTAACAAATGTTATAAACATATAAACTAATAATTTATACAGTAAAAAAAAGTAAATTATGTTAAAAATGCATTATAAAGAATAAGAAAATAGTTTAGTAACTTTAAGGGCAATTTATGTTCGTTGGGTGTGTGCCGTTTACGAATAGTAGATCTGGCGTAACTTTTTCATTTGAGATTTACTTTTAGTGTAAATTTCATTTTCGATTGGTGCATCTCGAGCGAAATGTATAACACTCGAGATTAATTTATAGCACTCTAGATATTTTGTCAGAGTAACACGCTTACCCTGAAATTAACAGCTGTTTTATATGACTTAACAAATAAAGTGTGATTTGATTTGTTATATGTATTTATAAAAAAAAATAAATGCCTAGTAAACTACTACAACAATGTTAGATCTAAAATGCTCTAAAAATGCTGGATGGAACAACAAAATTTTTTAGATCGAGAGTAAGTCTAGATTGAATCTAGCTTTGCCAATCGCAATTTTTATTAATTGCTAAAGAAAGCAGAGATTTTTTCAAACGTAAATAAAAGGAGTTGTTAGAAGTGTAGATCAAGAAGATAGTATGTTGTGATACGTATTATTTTCTATATTTATAATAAAAATTATTTTGGCTGTTATCTAGAATATTTTTTTTGAGACTACAAAAACTATGCAAAATCAATTGACAGCAGTAGAGCAACTCTTTAATTATTTGTTTCTTCAAGTTTTATTGTATAATTCTTGTTATATTATATTAGACAATAGTAGATCGCGTTTGATTAAGTCTATTGATCTGTCACTGAAGAAAATCTCTCAGAATTATCTATAGTTGTTAAGATAATTAATAATCTACATAATAGGAGTCCAGACATTATATGGTGCAATAAAAGCAAAATAAAGGCACTGAAATCAATTTTTGATCCATTTCCATCAATGGATGCACCATCGCTAACCTCAAGGAAATAAGCAGGAGTGTTTTTTGCTTGACATTTCACGAAACCTATGCGTTTGGAATTATTTGAAAAGAAGTAGTCCGGTTATCCGGTTAAATAGACACTGAATAATCGAATTCAGATTTATTCAGCAAGAGAACAGATCTCAAAATAATAATGTTAACATTATTATTGCTGCTCCGAATGATTGTTAATATTTCCTTAGACAATTGGTATAATTCCATTAAATCGCAAATACTTTACATTTGTATATGTTATTATAAAATAAAAGTGTTCTAAATCGGTTCAGAATTTTTATCTTCAATCTGTGTTTCTATAATAGTATTTTCATACTCACGCAAGTTTATTTTATTATAGGAGGACATACATGTTTAGTGTACTGAACTCTGTTTTGTGTTTAATAATTAGAGTAACATTAATTAATTGTTAATCGTTTGGAGACCAAATTTATAATTTTCTGTGAATTCTTCTTCATAATATTCTCTGAAATCATGTGGAATATTTGCACAGAATTTGTTATCATAAGCATTAGCGTTATTCCTTTTTTTAAATTTTCTGCTGGTTTAGAATAAGTACATCTATCTGTTATTTCTTTGGTGGAGATTAGTTTTATAAAGTAATATTATGTTTTTTTTTGTATTTTAAAAAGGTTGTATTTGACGAGGTACCCTTAAAAAATATTCTAACTAAAACACTTATGTATAAATCGCAATCGACTCTGTAGATTTAACACTTATATTTGGCAGAATATATGAACTCATTATTCCCAGCAAGAAGGTATGAACATTTCGTATTAATAGATTAAAATATGATATATTCACACATCAATTAATACTAAAAGTATCTGTGCAATCTTTCATAAAGACCAGAGGTAAAAATGTAAGTTCAAGTACCTGATCTTATCAGTACACTCCAAGCTCAAAACTTTCAAAAAAATAATCAAATGAAGCAGTCAAAAAGATATTAGAAAATATCAGCACTGGATAGTATATATATGTATATATTTAGAAATAATCAGGGTGGAATTAAGTTTTTAAAACAAAGGGAATTAAAATCACAGTGGATAGTACCATAGTTGATACTAGGTGACCATTATATTCAAAAACACATAATCGGTGATGTCCTAATTTAACTACGAATGAACACACCCGCACTTCAGAGAAATGAAAGTGTATATGTGACTTGAATTTATATAAAGTTAGTAATAAGCTATAAATTTAAACAAAATAGAAGATAGAAGAATTTTCCATTATCTCTTGTTGGCTTTTATGTGAAATTCTTCTTATTAGCAGTTTCTGTGATACAGGAGATGGAAAAAAGGAACAATTTGCAAGAGCACGAAAGTATACTCTTATTCCATTTTCTGTTGTCATTCTGGTGACTTTCTATCTTGTTAGCTACTTCAGTAGTTAT
Source organism: Teleopsis dalmanni (assembly GCF_002237135.1). Taxonomy (NCBI): domain Eukaryota; kingdom Metazoa; phylum Arthropoda; class Insecta; order Diptera; family Diopsidae; genus Teleopsis; species Teleopsis dalmanni. The sequence goes on along the minus strand of NC_051847.1, from coordinate 91,463,647 downwards.
AAATTCAATATCACTAAAACATAATCAGCGAGATTTTTGATCGGGAAGCTAACAGGAAGTGGGAGAGAGGAACAATTTATAAGAATTATAGATTGCAGAGAGGAACAATTTATAAGAATTATAGATTGCATTAGATCAGTGAAAATAAGAAACCTTTTAACTAATTACAAAGTTTAAGTAGGCTTTTCTGTCTTTCCATTAGAAGAAGTAATAATGAAGAACCATGTGATAGTAAGTGACGCTATTAGACTAAATATAAGATCTCCAGAAGTTTATCGAAGCTGCAATAAAGTGTATATCAGTAAAGCGTACATTTCACTATTCTACTCCTAGAACTTCAAGACCTCATAATCCAAAAATGTTGTCGGTTGATAATTTATTGGCTCCAAAGCAAAAGTCAACAAAAATCAATTAATATACAAGATATATTATATATAATATATAGATATTAAAAGAACTTTACTTGAAATGTTATTGTTTGCATTTTGATCATATGATGTTTTCAAAATGTTTCTAATCTTTGAAATATCAAGTAAAATCATGTGCCATCTGTTGTGTGATTTTATTGAGTGACCATTTCTTTAATAAAAAGAAAAGAAAAATCTTGAATCAAATATATTAGCACATTTAATTACCCATAAATGTGACTCAAACCATGCAAAATTAATTAATCATCATATTGTTTTCATGCAAAGACATAATCGTCTGTAATCTTACGTCCTGTAAATTTAGATTAAATCTATCGATCAATTATATTTTGAATAGTAATTGAATTATCAAATAGTAGTCAACAAGATTCTAATTTATTAATAGTATCCTTAACTATTTTTAGCTTTGATTTTGATTTTGAGGTGACATATCTATTGAATTATCAGAATTTAATTTAAAAAAAAAACGTGACCGACTAAGAACATCGAAGCAACGTATCAAAACTGTTGACAGAATTTCAAATTTATTTTTAAAAACGATTATTGATAAGCTTATCGGCAATCAACAGTTGTCCACCGCTTATTTCATATGCCAATTGATTGAGAGGTAAAAATTTCCAATTAGTTTTCAAGACATTTTTATTAGTAAACTTTTTAAGCATTAAATCAGTTATTTGTATGGAAATAAATTTAGAAAAGATCTTACAATATTAAGATTATATAGTTATAGATTAACGAAAAAGTATCAAAAGTATATTCAACATGATTCAACCTTAAGTATATAGAAAACCTTCATAGAATAGAAAATAAACACCTGGTCATTTGTTAAATTAGTCAGATTATCATGATTATATTATGATTATTATTACTTACTTACTTACTTACTTACTTACTTACTTACTTACTTACTTACTTACTTACTTACTTACTTACT
>NC_051847.1:91426683-91462185 GCF_002237135.1 Teleopsis dalmanni | reverse complement strand
ATGTGAAGATAAATCTATAAATTTTATAATATCTGCAGAAGCATTTGTCTTCTAAGTGTACTTCTAAGTACTGTCTGCAGTTATTAATTGTTAAATGAATTGACGACTAACTGATTTATGCAACAATTCTATAGAATTTTTTTATTATTAACTATATTTATATATGAAATGTATGAAATTTCCAGAAGTTAATTTATGCAGCGTTAAAATTTTATTGGCAGCTGCATAGAAAATGCTGGATGCATTCTTCTTGGCTACACAACTTACACGTACTATGGTTGCTTATTAACAGAATGCATAATTTGAACTTCAATTTCAATTTCACTTTAAATTTGGAATTCATCAAATCCATTCCATTCGAATCCAATCAAATCAAATCACTTTGAATATTTATGTAATCGAATTATTGAAATGAAAACACGCGCTTTCATCTCTTCAAAACGAGTTAATTGAAAATGCAAATATGTACTGAACTTACCTTTTTCAAATCTCCGATTTTTAACCATTTTGTGTAATTACTGTTAATTTATTGGCAATAATTATTTTACAAAAAATTAATTTAAATTAATTTTACTGAAATATTTGCTGTCGTAGTTTTAAAATAAGAAAAACACGCGCTGCGATTTGAATGTTGTTTGAAAACCGAAGAAAATAAAAATATCTGCAATATTTTTACTTCAATACTTAATCCCAACAGCGCGTACGTACGTCACACGAATTTTCCAATGTTGATAAATAATGCAAGATATTTTCACAATATTAAATATACATATATTCATATAAATGAAAATAAAAAACAATAACTTTTTCTTAATGTTTCAATGTATGAAGTTTTCTTTTTTTTTCAAATAGAAATCGTTATAAACACTATTCACATACGCGTTCTCATAGGAGAAGCGTTCTAAAACCGACTGATTCGGATATTTGTGCCAACAATGCTTTTATAAATATTCGATCGTGAGCAGCAGTAATCACAACAACAACAACAACGATAACAACAACAACAATAACGATTGTATCTCAAATGCGATTTAGCCTGCTTGTTCGGCTGCCTGCCTGCGTGCCTGCTTGCCAGCAGATACACGCCGCATGGACAACACCAACCCGCAAGCAATATTAAAAGTAACAACACATAAATAACACCAACAACACCAACAACACCAACAACAATAACAATATCAACAGTGACAACGATAACAGCAACAGCAACTACGAGTACGAAATACAAATATGAATAACACAACAACAACAACAACCAGAACAATAACAACAACAGAAGTCATTTACAAATGAGCATTGAGATTGGCGCGCAGAGCAGTGCTGAGATACAGATACGAAAATATCGCGTGAATTCTTTCGCCTGCGTCTCGAGATATCAGTACAACTGAGCTAATGTGTACAGCATTTTATGAAAGAAAAAAACAAAAAACAAAACACAACACAAAAAAGAAAACTAAAAACATGTGTTCATCTGATAAAGGCGCCTACTCTCTCTCTCTATCGATTGTAATGAAGAGCCGAAGTCATTCCTCGATACTTAGGCGGTACTTGTAATGTGAAGTCGTTAAGAAGCACCATTGGAGGAGGACTCTCGATTTTCCTTTACCAACATCGAATTTACTAGTAATTAGTAAAAATCATATTATTTTCCAAAAAAAAAAATTTGTTGTATTATTTATTAAATATTATAATTAATTTTTCAAATTTTTAGATTTGCTTAAGCCTTACTTCTTATAGCTAGAATTTTCGTTAGGTTGTGTCTCATTACTTACTTACTTACTTAGTTGGCCATAACAGACGTGAATCGTCTTTGTCCGCGTCCAGTAGTCTCCATCAGCCAACCTGATCAGTAGCTTGCTGTCGTTAGTTGATAATATCGTGTGCCTTCATATTATTGTTCAACTGGTTCTTTCACTGAAGATGTGGATGTCCTGTACAGCGTTTTTAACTAGTAGGTATCGAATCAAACACATTTCGAGACGGATCATATTCTTCCATTTGCATTATGTGACTTAGCCAGCCAAACCGTGAAATTGTAATACGATTAACTATGTCAATGTCACGGTACAACTCCTACAGCTCATTGTTTTATCTATCTCTTTGTCATCGATCTTTCAAAGATTTTTGTGTTCTATAAATATTTATAAATACCTAAAAACATACAACAAAATGCATTTTCTAATTAAAAATAATTTAAATAAAACTATTAAAATTAATTTAAATTTAAGTTTAAGTTGTTTTGCAAACAATTCTCATTATATATATTTATTTTTTAGTACTTTTTTTAGTTTTTTTGTATTTCCGATTAGTTTAATTTTTTAGTTTTAAAATATTTAGTACAACAATAGTTCCTGAAGAGGCGATCAAAATTATTGAAACATAGGGCTCCAAGCATTCAAAATTAAGAATTAAATTAAGAAATTAAGAATTAAGAAATTAAGTCCATGTGCGAATTTGAGTAAATTGATGGTAAATTGAGAGAAATAGTAAATTATGTCGGTACGGCAGCGAATATTGGTATATACCACAACTCCGAGTAGGGTAAATTAGATAAAAATTAGGTGTTACCATTGTGAACATTTTATAAGATGTTTAATAAATAAATTAGAAAACTTTGAACCAAAAATAATAAATAAGTGCAATAAATAAATAAATAAATAAATAAATAAATAAATAAATAAATAAATAAATAAATAAATAAATAAATATTTACATAAGTGCAGTGCGAAAAATTCCTAGGAAATTTCAATTTACTTTTTTCTTGTCAATTTACTCGAACTCGCACACGGCCTCAATGAGATATATAAACATATAATTTATTTATTATTTAACGGCTATTATTATAAATTTTTACCTGAAAAAGCTTTTTATATAGTTTTTGCATATATTTATATTTACATACATAGGTATTTTTTATATAAAGTTTCAAAGTTTTTTTTACTTCTTCATCAGGACGAGATGAGTGAACAATTGATCTTACAATCATAGAGAAATTATTTTCATTAATAGAGTATGTTCTATTAGTTTTTGAAAAATAATAAATATATAGTAAAAAAATAACTGGTACTCACTATATACAAAAATTTAATTTTTTCTTAATTTAATATAGTTTTATAAATTTTATGTACAACTATATATGAACTGCTCATGTAATTGATATATTATTTTATGCTTTTATTCATAGAGGTTTAACAATATGTTTTAGGTATTCTCTTACCTATAGCACATTTTTTCATTTAATGGCACGATGATGTAACTCTTCTTCATGCTGCCGATACAAATTATTGAAATATCGAGGTCCTCTAGATAGTACTTGTAATCAGGTTCTTTGGATCTACAAATATTGTCTGAATTCAATGCACGATTTTAGTGGTGATATAATTTCTTTGAGTTCTGCTATAGTTGAGGTGCTTATTTATGTTTCCGATTACCCAGAACACGTTTCAATCATCCCATTCATTCATCGTCTACTACTCTGGCGAAATCAGACCATAAGTGATATTGGCTTCATTTAGGTGCAAATTTTCTAAACAATTGTCTAACAATGTTTTTAAAATCTTCATAAAATTATCTTATCAGTTTAATTAGCTATTTATATCTAAGTAAAAAGCTATCGACGGAAATAGAAGTGTTGATCCAAGATCTATATTTTTAGAATTTTATTTTAGAATTACCATATATTCGTTTTTAAACTATATATTCGTATGTAGAAAAGAATTTCACATAATCCACTTGTTAGCCACTTACTAAATTATGACAATATGTCAACGAGATTATCGTATTAAGATATGTATCTAATGCTATATTTAGACTAGAGTATTAAATTCATTTTTGGGTTGATCTCGATAAGCATGTAGGATTTATTAATCGTATTCATTATACGAAATCCACAAAAAATCCACACAAAATCCACATAAAATCCATGCAAACAAGTGCAAGATAAGCACACACTTATTTCTAAAGTCTGTAGGATTAGTATAATGTACCTAGCCTAAAAAATTGCAAAATGGTAATTATCGGGTGCAAATGTTGATAATAATAGTAATGAAGTTTCAATATCAAGTTCATCATCTTCATCGAATGCTATATATCTATTCTCATTATGATTGGAATAATAATACTATGTATAATGTTTCAGTGGATCTTTTATAATTTTCTTTTTCTTGCTGATATATTCAAATCCATTGCAAAAAATGACATTAAAATAATATTGGTTGATTGAATAGAAATATCTACAATAGAATAATATAAAAATATTCCCAAAAATAACATTAAAGCTAAACATGATAAAATAAAATGCAAATATTACTATAAATAATATTAAAGTTAAATATGACAAGAAAAAATGGCAAATTATTCCATGATGCAATAAGATACAAAGCAAGTAAGTATGAAAAACTATTCTTTGTTTATATGGACATTTAACAAAAATCAATTTAATTATCAATTTTAATATGCTTGATATATTATACATACGCTAGAGAAGATACTGCTTAAGAAGGAGTTTTTACGTCCGTATCCTACTAAATCGATTCGAATTATTGAGGTTAAGGTGTCTTATAAATGAAGTAGTTGACACCGAAATTATATATCTTGGTGTAACAAAGGACATACAGTTGAACTGAGATATCCAGATTATTATTAATACGTATAGTATGTTTATATTACTATTTAAATCATGAAATACTTTAACGTGCAATATTAAGCTGTAACTGCATATAGCAGAAAACTACATGGAAGAAAACTTGGGCTTCCGTGAATTTGTTCATATATAATGAGTTTCTTACACAAACGAATGAATTTCGAATGAATTTCGAATGAATGAATGCTTGGACTTAAAAATGTGTATTACTAAGTGATTAAAACTATAAAGCAAATAATCTAAGTTAAATGAGTTATTTGTGAATAGCAAAGAACAAAGAATAGATTTTGATTTTAATCCGAGTGACTAGTGTTTAAGATCTTTATTACAAAGTGTTATTGTGTCTCGTAACCGAAGTGACAAAAAAATAAAAATTATTTTTTTAGAATATATAATAGAATTATAAAATGAAGGAATTACAATTATTTGTTCTTATATCACATAAATCAAATAGGTCGATGCCTAAACTTTGATAGAGTTTTCGGGCAAAAATATTATTTAGATAAATATATCTTGTATGCTATCAATTTTAGAGTAATAAGAGGAAAAACAAAATAGCACCTTTTTATGCTTTACACACTTACACCACAGTTTCCTCCTTAGAACTACGACCAAGACAGAAGTCATTATGGATTAGACCCAGTTTTATAGCATATCTTCCTATTACCCAGTGACCGGTCAGCATCTATACCGTAGTACTGAGCGGGTTACATCTTACTTGAAGCAAGGTAACCAGTAGCAAGTTGTCTGCTATGTTTAGTTTGTCTAGTTTAAGCCAAGGCAATCTGGAAATCTGATAAGAGAATTCTGTTCGTCTCTCGAATTTTGTTTGGCAATGCTCAGATATTTTGGTTTGATTGTCAGTTTAATTGTTGCAAGTGGGACGCTAATATCTAGAAGTGAATATCAGGAAACATAGTGCCTGCCTTGGCAAGCTGGGCCTGGAATGTAAAAATATTAATATCTACCTAATCAAATCATTGAATTATTTAATTGTTTTAATAACTTTTTTTAAATATCATGCCTTGTGTCACTTAAAAATCACTCCTGGTCTTCTACTTGAGAATGTTATAAATTATATTTTCAACGCTTAATTCGTTAAGTCAGTAGAGGCTTACGAATAAAACAGTATCTTGACTTTTATGTTATAAAGCATCTATGCATTCGATTGTATTAACTACCTCATATTTAACGTTTTTTTTAAATAAAAATTAATTCTGCTTAGTATATATATATTATATAAAACTTAAAAAAATTACGCTTTTAAGCTTTTACGAGTCTTATTATTTACCGATGATGTCTTAGTTGATAGTTTATGCTGAAGAACTTGCATAAGTTAGATAAAATTATATTAACCGACGTACTTTGGTAATCGAACACTGCGATTGTAAGTTTAAAAGCTATTATTATGTTGTTTGTAAAGTATTCATAATACTTACTGTAGGGTAATAATATATAAATATCATATTAAACAACAAGTGGGCGCTTGAAACGGTCGTAAAAAACTCTCAAAGGACCGAGAGTGCCAATTTCGGTTCCACTTAATATATTCTGAGAACAAATTTGTAATTTATTTTACTAAATGTGGAGAACTTGAATTTGAGAATGCAATTATTTGAGAACCTAAATTGTCTCTTCAGTCTTCAAGTTCCTTTTCTGCATAATTTTGCTGTAACCGTTGTTGGTGTTTTTGCTGATAATGACTTTTAGTGTTGATTTTGTGACTATTGACATTAGTACTGATGTAGTGAATAAATTAGTTTTATTTATAAAAAAAAATTCTATTGATAACGTACTATGGGCTTGTGTCACACGTCCCTCTTCCAAACCAAAACGCTAGTCAGTGTCTAGTATTATCTTTTAATTGTATTACTTAACTATTCCCTTTTTCGTCACTAGAACTACAAATGTTTTTCAAATGAATTTTTTAATTCTTATCTCTGTGGTTTTATTACACTGAATATATTATTACTATAGTGAGTCGGAGTACTTTTACTTTGCTCCTCATGGCTTCGCTTTTTGTATTTTATTTAGTATAAAAATAGATTAAAATTTTTGTTAGAATTTGGAGAGCTTACACATTTCACCACTTCTTTTATTGGAGGAGTTATGAAAATAGTTTGTGATGTTAGTCACGTTATTTCAACATTTTCGAGTTACGAGAGTTTTTTAAATTAAATTCAATTTGATCCAATAAAATAAAATTTGGTTTGTAATCAAATTCGTTTGCCTTTCGCTTACTCACAGATTTTTATTATATATTTTTGAAGCAAAAATTACTTTTAAGTTGAGTTAAATGATTATATATGTAAAACTCTGTTTAAAATAATCGACAAAATTTTTATTCCAAATAAAATTTTTATTTATGGAACTTTTGTTAAATATATTTGCAAAACTACTTACTGTGTTTTACTTAATATTTTTACAAAATACACATCTTTTATATTTTTAAGTGATTTGTCAGCATGACACTGCAGAAACTTTAGAGTTAAATTGATTCTATAATAGACGAATGGGAACTAGACGAAATAAATTAAAAATTTATCAAGCGACAAAATAATTTTTAAAGATCTGTAGATTTTTGCACGGAGAAAGACATCACTATTTTTTAAAATTATAATTTACAATACAGCAGTACAGCATCCGCCTAAATTTATTTGATTCCAATTTACACTGACTATAAAAACTATAAGAAATATTTTAAATTTTGTTCTATTCTTTACTGATAATAGATACATATATATAAAAAGGTTGGAGTTACTTAAATTAAAACAAATAAAAAAATTTTGCACTTTATGGAACGTGGAATATATTTTATTGGAAAAATATTGAGTACTTTTAAACAAAGAATTTGCAATCAAACAAAATTTATATCGTTGATTGAAAGGACGTTTGATCTTTATCCATTTTTTATATACAACTTCTTGAGAGAATTTTCTTTTATGGACAGAATTGACTGAAATAAGTTCCTCGAAGTGGTGATTTTAGTTCAATTGGCATAAGAATTTATTTTCAAAGAATATTAAATTAAATTATTATTAATTAAATTATATTCCTTTCTTTAATAAAAAAATGTGATAGGTGTTGATTTTTTCTTCTATTAAAATATTAATGTAAAAAAGCAAAAGTTTTGAACATTTTTCCTGAATATAAAAAAAATTATAAATTTTGAAAAAATTCTGTTTTTTGAATATATATTACTTCTTTTTTGAATACATTTTTTTTTTTTTTGAAATATATTCTATAAACCTATATAAAAAAAATTTCAAGAGGAGCATATACCCGAGGAAATACCCGAAAACGCGCTCTATGAATGGCACAGTGGAAGTGAGAAATGTGAGTATATAGTGCTAGATCAAAATTACCTCTTTTAAATAATTCATTGTTTAAGAATATTTTAAACGAATAACAGGGATACACAGATATTTTGCAGAATATATAACAGAATTCTTGTAGTGTTATGAGAGACTCAGTAAAAATCACTTATGGCAAAATGCATTTGCCATCATTATTTAATCGTTATTTAGGAGTTAATGCAGATATTTTGATAGTAAGTTTGGCAGTTACTGAAGGATTTGGTAAAAAGTGTATATAATAAAATTGATTTTTCATCTGTATAGTAAATTGTATGCACTATTCTAAATGATCAATGTCGAAAATATTAAAAGTGACCACTATAGGCGTAATGCTTTTATTTTATAAGCATACAGTAATGTGTTTGATTTTTTTTAGTAGTTTACTTTATAATGAAAAAACAAGAAAATTAAATAAAATATTTTGCTTCATTATTAAATTGTACAAAATTATTAATTTTTTTTCCTTAAAATTAAATATCTTAATATCATTATTTAATAATTGGAATTCGTTGTTAGAATCTAACAAAAATATGTGCAAAACTTTAAGAAATATAAGTCTACTTATATAAAATTGAACCTTATTCTATATGATGGACTTAACAAAAATCATTTGTATAATTAACAATATTAATATAACCAGCAGTTATCATTTTTTCAATTCCTAATACTTACATATCGTTTAGATGTTTCTTTGGAGTAACATATATATACATAAAATGCATATAAGCTTAAAGAGCTTGATTACATTTTGCATCCCAAGTAAGGCTACGCAAGTAGGTGGATAAAAATTTAGTTGAAATCTGGTTTTGTTTTCAGTCAATTGCAGATATTCAAAGAATTATATTTGAATCAACTACTTCTATTTCTATCATTACGGTTAAAATTATAATGTTTAAATACAGAAACCCTACAACAATTTTCTTTACATTCAGTGCGATATATCCTCGAATAAAGAGAAGTACCCTGACGAATTGGAGAACTATTAAAACGGGAAAAGAAAACGAATGACTTCTAACATTATAATAATAAACTTTTAGTGACTTCAATTTATGGTTAGAAGTTAACAGTTTTATATATTTTTTCAGCTTGCTAAATGCTGGGCAAGGACAATCTTTTTCTTGATATTCTTTACGTTGTCTTCACGAAAGCGGTTACAGTGGTTACAGGGATTTGGTCAGTTAAAATCTATTACACCTGTCTGGTCTTTTACTTCCTTTTTTATAAAATCTATTACACCTGTCTAGTCTTTTACATCCTTTTCCATACTAAAAAAATATTTGCTTCTACACACTATCGATCACTTACTATAAGTGAAAGTTAAATATTAAATATTTCCTATGCTGTAAAAATATGTTTATATCATTTAAAAAATAAAATAGATTTTATTTTTTTTATATATCTGCATGATTCTGTCCTTTTAGACGAAGCATAAATCTATTTCTTTTTGCATATATTAATAGTTTAAATTTCACATATATGTATAAGTAGTAAATTTCACTATATTACTTAGTCATTTCAAGAGATTATATAAAAAATAATATTATTAAAATTCTTTTTGCCCATTTATTAAAATAAATAGTTCAAATCAATTTCTTTAACATATCTATAGGATTCTGTCTTCTTAGGTGTTGCATAGATCATCTTCCTTTTACATATATTCTTAGTTTGCGTTTTTTTAATAAATTTTACTATATCTTTTAATTAGTTCTGAGTATTATATTTTTTCTTCATATATCCTCGTTGTATATTCGATGAATAAAATTTTTTTTGCATAAATCGTTTAATAAAATAATTTCCTTAACATATCTATAGGATTTTGTCTTCTTAGGTATAGTATAGATCGTCTTCCTTTTGCATATATTCTAAATTTTTTTTTTTTAATAAATTTTACTAAATCTTGTAATTAGTTCTTTATAATATATATTTTCTTCATCATTCCCTCTTTATATATTCGATGAATAAAACATTTGTTTTTATTTACGTATTATGTTTGCTTATCAAATATGAATTTTATTGGTATGTGTTCGATATTTTTAAGTGTAAAACACCCTCTTCAGACTTTGATTCCCTTAAGTAAATATATATATATATACATATCTACAAATTATTATTTTCAATAAATTTTGCTATGCGTAATATCAATCATTTTGTCTACAAATTTAATTTGCAAGTTTATTTATTGTTCACAATGAAACAACAGAATAACAATTAAATTAATAATGAAACGACAAATCAATTGATTAGATAATTTTAAGAAAAAATACTTTTTTATAAAATTAAATTAAAATTATGTTTTTATTTCATGAACTCAGCAGTTCGTTTTATTATTATCAAATAAGAGTTCAAGATTTATACTCAAATAAGACTTCAGTATTACGGCAAAGATACATAAGCATCTTTTCAATTAAATAAATATATATTATTTCAAAACCCATTTTAAAAGTAACATAAAGTATTATTTAAGCCCCACTAAAATACTGAAATATTATAAATTCTTAAAACAAGATTCTTTGAAGAATAGACATCCGTTCCATGGGCAGTTCAAAACCATACTGAAGCGACGCAAATTATTTTCGACGAAAAAACCGCAAATGTCTTATCGAAATGTTAAAAATTGCTAAGTGTAAGAATATTAATAATTTTTTAATTTTTACTCGTACGAGTATATGTTCTCTTGAATGTCAATAGACTTATCGAGAAATAAAATCATTTATTATTAAAAAAGGAAATAACACATCGAAAACTCGTGTGCAGGAGCGCAAAACGTGATCACGTTACTTTCGAGCTATAAAAAGACTTGCAGAATTCGAGATAAGTCAATAAATAAGAAATCACATTTTAATATGAATTAAATATGACTTTCTGAATTACTTTTGACGTTAATCTAATCGAGCGGACCTGTTTAATCACGAAGAATCTTTAATGCAAAATAGTTATTGTTGGCAATGATAACTAGAAATTTTACATTAAAATCATAATTAAGTGATTTATAATGAATGGAAGTGATTATGACAATAACTATGATAAAAGAAATATTATCAAAAAAAAAAATTAAATTTAAAAATGGAATAATTTTTATATAATTTTTGAGCTATATCTAATACTATATAGTCATCGATGAATAGATAAGATAGATAAGAACAAATTACATTGCAATTATATATTTTTATGTTTGAGAATAGTTCGGTTATCTGCTTAAACTATTGATTAGATTATGATTAATGTTATTAATAATAAATCAATTTTAATATGAATTAACGAAATTTTAAACTAAATTTCTTAAATACGTCATGCGGTTTGTTAGGTCAAAGTAAGTGTTAATATGGCCTTGGAGTTCTCTTTCCTGGGCTTTAGATATTTCTTTTATTTTCTTAAAACTGTAAGAATTTTTAGGGAATGGTAATTACAACTATTTCCAGTGCATAATATGAATTATTTGCTTTATTTTATTTATTGTCAAATGATTGTCTCAGGATGATACCAAGTGACAATCATTTCCGGGACTTAAAGTACCTAGAATATTTTGAATAATTTTAAACTAGATATATAATTAATTTCAAATTAGTTTTCAGAAATCTTTCTTAACTGAATCTCTGTATATGCAAGTGGTAGGTAGGTTGGAGTGACGGACTTGAATGCAAGAAAGCCCACTTGAGGTAAAATAATTGTCCATTGTGGTACCACAAGAATAGCATTGGTTTGTTCACAGACGTAAAGGTCAATATACGACCACCGCCAAAATAGGTAACGACTTCCCCAGTAGGTAAAGGTAAACCAACCTGATAGTTCTATGAATTTAGCTAAGTCCCTAATATTGCTGTATGAGAGCTCGGTCGGGTTAGTAAGAAAAGGGATCCGAAGATATTTAATCTGCTCTTAGCTAAAGAAGGGCACTGACACATGAAATGGAGCACAGTCCCATTCTGATTCTCAGAGCCACAGCCACCACAAAACTCTTTATAGGGTAGACCCAGCCTCATATCATGCATGACTAGTGCGATTTTTGTCCAAATTAAATCAAGTCAATCTAGATATCTGACAACAGGGTTCGTCAATCCAATATTGCTATGCTCAGGTATTTTTGATTAATTACCAGTTTAACTGTGGCAAGTGGAACGCCTATATCTGAAAGGTAAATGTCAGAGAGAAGTCACCTGCCTTGGCAAGCTCGTCTGCCCTTCAGTTGCCCGATATGCCACTCGTAATATGGGTTTGAAAATTGATGAATACAACAGCATTTTATTAAACCGCTTAAGTTATTTTTCGAGCTAAATCATAGCTCACGAAATTTAAGATCTTGTTCCATTTTTTTTGACACTGATATTTTTTTCATATAATAATGTTAATAATGTCGACGTGGTACAAAAAAGTTTAAGTAGGATTTTGTGCTTAATATTGCCCATTTCCGATTTCATAGGATGCAAATGAAAGATACTGGTACTCTATTAGTTCCTGTGAGGGAGGGAGATAGTATACCTACTCTTTTAGGTATATAAAATAGTTTTAATTATAAGTATTTAATTAATGCTATATTCTGGTTTTATTAATTGATCATATCACAGAATCATTAGCACAGTAAGCAATTGCGATGCTCGTTGAATAAAGAATACTTTAAGAGCAGATCAACCTATTCAATAAATCATTCATTAAAATCTTATTGCATCAGTTTTAATAAACTATTATAATGCAGTCGTATAAATATTTAATTCATAATTTGCATCTTGTGTAAATAACATTTTATACTCAAGGTATGTTTACATATGAAATATAAGTCTTTGAAGTGTTAAAATACTAGTTTCTATTTCGTAATTAAGTAAATTAAGTATTTTATAACAATTTTAAATGACGTCACTAGTGCCAGCAAAGGTTAATAATAATCAGTTTGTAATATGTTAAATACGTACAGCACCCAAATCGCTAACTTAGGTAAATTGAATAATAGGTATTTACTAAGTGGGAACCTTAATATAATACTATAATAAATATTTGGATTAAATGTGAAGGGAAACTCAGATATTTTGGAAGATATTTGAATGTACAATATATTTATGTATTATTTAATATAATTTATCATATATATAAAGTTTATAAATTTAATGGATATAGGATATCTTATTGATGTGAACTTAAGTTATTATAGACTTGAAAATATATTTGCTACAGATATTTAAAGGCATAAAATTAGTTTCTCTCTTCATAAAACTCTTCATGCTTGTCACGAAAATTAAGATTTTATGCAATGATGAAAAAATCTCTATAAACAATAACGGCATTGAAGGAGTTTTATACTTTAAATACTTGGGATCCTAGATTAGTAAAAATTGACAAAGGATAAAGGAATTCAATATCACCTAAAATACACAAGAACAGCTTCTGTGAATTACATTAAAATTTTTTTAAACAGAAATCCAAGTATAAAGTTTTGGTTATGATATCTCAGATGCTATTTGTTTTATGATATTATGTGGTACGAGGTTTTGATACTAAAAATCTAATCAATGAACAAACTCGGTGTTTTTGAGACGTAGTATAAAAGTATGCTAGACAAAGCAAATAAGCAATACAACAATGTTGCTTAATTCGAGATAAATACAGAGCTAAATTTGGTAATATCGTAAAACAGTATATTTAGTTAATTGTTATGCTAACATATAATAGTCCAACAATAGATAATGGATGCAGGATCACGGACAACCAATATTTGATGACGTAAGACTATAATAATAATTATTATGCTAATAATTATTATGGAAAATTATACCTAGGAAATATTTGAGTTTGAACTAAGACTGAATTGTAAAAGAAACTAGTCTAGCTATATTGGAACTATTCACTTGAAAGGGTGTACTTTTAATAGAAGTGCTTTCATATTTTTAAGAGTACTTTCACCTATATAAATACTTTCGATTAAACTATTTTCTTTAGATAATACTGGAACTATGAAGTACATTTAGAAGTAGAAAGCACTTAAGAATGATTTAGTTTATTTCCTTTAAGTAGAAGTAGAAAGCACTTAAGAATGATTTAGTTTATTTCCTGGAACATTTTCAAAGTAACTGGTATTTTAAAACAATACAACAGATAAATAATTGACAACAAGTAATATATCTTGAAATGTCTAAAAATAATAAGTTTAGTAATTAGATTCAATTAATATTAAAAAGATCCACATGTATATCAAGTTTTTGATATCAATTAGTAATCGAATTATTGTAGAACCTGAAGTACGGGTGTGCAATAAATAAAGTAAAAGTTAGACACTAATAGAAAATTGCCAGTCTTTTAAATGAAATGCACAATGAGCTGTTTATTTATTTATTTAACAGATGAGTATTGGCAATTCAGATCATGGGGATGGGTGATCACTAACTTCAATTTTTAGTTGATATCTTATACCTCAACATATTACTGTGGACATATATTAGATCTAACATAGTAGATGTAATTTTAGATACCAAATTGTGGTTATCGATAGTATTTACCTTCTGCTCCTTCTGTATCCGGATTTTGTTGTTTATTAACTACTCCTGACCTCTTTTAAAAAATTTTTTTTTGTTATGTTGGTACACGTTTTCTTGACATATATTATTAGGTCAAGAAATGTTATAAATTAATAAGATGACCAAATTTTTATGGCCATGAAATAAAATAATTTTTTTTATATCAGTGTCTTCATTCTGTCATTGCCTTCTAACGATGTGTACATTATTTTGCTCGAATCCTCGTTTTAGAACTAACTAATAACTAAAAATGATATATAAGTATCCTACTGATGATTGGATTAGATTAAATTTAGATGTATTTTTTACATTATTGTAATTATTGTAACATTATTGCATATTTTATTGTTATAAATTATAGAAATTATTTAAGAACATAAGGCAACATGGTTTTAAGAATCTTTTATCGGTATTATTTTCATATATATAGTGATTTATATTTCTGTATTTTAAAAAACAAAAGTATGAACTAAAAGCAAATACCGAAACCGGAATTCATTACAATCCTTAAATTAGAAAAGACTACAAAAATATTTTACCAATTAAAGAAAATCCAGAATGACTTCGTACAAGAGTTGAGGCAATAGAACAATGGAGTCCCATAAGCCACCCATGATATCGATATGAATATCTTATTATTTATTTTTAATAAAATTTTAGTCTAATTGGTCAATTGCGTTGAACTTGTATAAATTTTCTGAAAGTACAATTTATAAATTATATCTTATATATATAATTCTTCTGTACGTGTGTTGACAGTGAACTCCTCCTAAACGGCTGAACCGATTTTAATGAAATTTTTTGTGTGTGTACAAGTGGATTCAAGGAAGGTTTAGATTCACAATTTGGCCTACTGGATAATGTCTTTTTAATCAATTTTTTATTTTTTGGTATCCATATACATTTCTATTAAAAATTTTAAATTTATTCATGCTTACTTTGATTTGTTTAAAAACTTTAAAATCTCTAAAATGAATCGTAAAACTGCCGTTGCATAGCTTAACTGCATTTAAATTCCGCAGCATAATTATAGGTGATCCAATTTTTAATCTTAAGTTATGTGGTGGTATTCCTGGTAAATCCATCGAATTCATAAATTCAACACACAAAAAAGAAGAATTATATATATAAAGATATAAATATCGTACAAAAAACAATGCCACGTCTTCGTGGACGAGGAGGAAATATTGGTCGATGGACTCGGAATTCACAATTACTCCAGAACCGTCGGTTAAATAGATCGGCAGAAAACAATGAAGATGTAAGAAACCAGGATACAATCACACGTGCTAATGAAAGTTAAGAGCAACGCAACGAACGCAAGGAAAATTAATTGCAAGGGGACACAACGTTCGCCGGGTCAGCTAGTATTTTATAAAAACTTGTATAATTATCTTTCTGACATATATGTTTCTTTTATTACTTTTAGTTTTTATAATGTAATATTATTTTAAGCGAGATTTAAAATATCAAAATTAACTATAGACATTAAATATATTTTTGGTGCCTGTAACTTTTGAAGTGTTAATGTTTGGTTTTATTATGTATTCTCAGACTTAAGAACAATCCTATCAATCCCCGACATAGAAACTTTTGATCTATTTTTATTATTCCAAACGAAATACTGGAAAACGTAATTATTTATTTCACTTGTGATGTACAACAGCTCTTGCAGAGATATTAAAATTTATTGACAAATTTTTATGAAACGAGACGGTTCGGGACGATTTTCTATACCACAGAAATTTAAAAATGGGACAATCCCGTTCAATTTATAAAATGAAATTAATTATAATATGCACTAATAATATATTTATTTAATGCTTGAGTAAGATAAATTAAAAATTAAATATAATAAAACTGCTTTTGGATGAAATGTGTAAAAGTAACATTTATTTGCAAAATATACGAACTCGTCTTTTACATACAGAAATAGAGAAAAAATAAATTATCTTCAGTTGAATGTAACTAAATCACTATCTAGTGATGTGCCCTATCTAGTTTATGTAATAATATCTTATCTGCGACTGTTTTCATTCAAAAAGTAAATATACATGAAGAAAGTTTGTCTCATTTGTCGTCATTTCAACACATGTGCAAATATATTTCCGCCGGCTGCCGTGATGGAAATGCAGTAAAAGTGATAAATGCTAAATATAGTTTATGAAATGTACATATTTATTAATTAAATA
Source organism: Teleopsis dalmanni (assembly GCF_002237135.1). Classification (NCBI taxonomy): domain Eukaryota; kingdom Metazoa; phylum Arthropoda; class Insecta; order Diptera; family Diopsidae; genus Teleopsis; species Teleopsis dalmanni. The sequence continues at coordinate 91,445,495 of NC_051847.1, read as the reverse complement.
ATAGTGCAAATCTAATTAATGCCTTGCGTAAATTTTTTCGCAGAAATTTGAATACCTAAGGGGCTTTTTTTTATCTCATGCTTTTCTGAAAATCGGGTAAGAATCAAAGTACATATTCAATCTAAAAAAAAAAAAATTGTTTTTATAACATTTTTTAATTAAGAGAGGAACTTTATTTCTTATTATTACATATTTAAAATTTTATTTCCTTAAACTTTATTTTCCAACTAAATTTATTTACTGAAATGTTACTCATACCACCCGTGATACCGTTTTTTGACTTGCATGTAGTCTTCGTTCTATTTTTGCAGTGCAATTAAAAAACTGAAATATTTGATAAAAATAGGTGCTAGAAATAATACAAGATATATAAAATAATCAGTTTGCTTACATTTTTGAAATGACCTAAATGTATAAAGAATGCATTTATTCTTGAAATGAAAGTACAATGTCGAGAACTAAAAATTAAAATTTAATTAAATAAAATTTTCAATTCATTTTAATTACAACACATATTTTATTTCATAGATCTTAATAGAAATTTTGAAAATACTAAATTCTTACAATATATTCGAAGGGGTATGAAAAAATCAAATGGTGAAGGTTCATATAAAATAATAAACTTTTACATTACGGAAGAATGTTGTTTAGGTGAAATTAACATTATAAAAAATATGTTTTTATATAACAAAAATATTATTCTACCTTTAAATTTTATTTTACAAAAAATACTATAAAATATGTCCTACATTAATATATTTTTATAATAAAATAAAATAACTTAACTAGATAGGTTAGTTAATAAGTATAAATATTTGACATCAGGGTGCCACGTATTATTCGCCACTTCTGTACTCTAGTAGAATATTAGCCCAATATTGGGTTGTATATATTATTAGTACGTAAGTTTATAGTCAGTAATGGGATTCCCTAGTCCCCATTGCTTCAACACTTTTACGAAATCATTTTGGTTTCTTCTTGTAGAACATTTTTCCATTCTTCTCTAATGTCGGAACATGATAAGTCCATTTTTGGCTGCTTTTTTCAAATCTTAAACACTAAGATTTGGCTGCCACTTTAAACATATCCTTGACGAGGCTGAATATGACATATGCACTTAGCATATGCTCCAAATGTTCTGTGGTGTAACTATGTTGCATTTTCCACGGTTATCCACCATACCGATCTTGTGAATATGTGATCTTAAGACGTAATTTCCTTCTATTGAACCAATCATTACGTTATATCTTTCAGGAGAAAACGAGTACAAAATTGTTTAGTTAAGACGTGTCAGGTATTAAGTCCTATAGATATTAAGAGTCAAGGTCTTGTTAATACAGCAATCATTACTCTGCAACTCTCTCGAGGGAAAACGGTAACGAAATCGCTAAGTTAAGTTATTGTCATCAGTCTGGGTGTTCTGTTAGAGAATGCAACATATCGATATATTCACGTTGCTTAAGCATGTTAATTTTAATTTGGTTTTTCATTATTGCACTTCGTACAATATATCTAGGATATAGCTGCACTGCTTTTTGAGCAATGAATATTTCAGCTTAAAAAATACTGTAAAATTGTAGTTTCCGATATGACTGCGTGATATCTAATTATAGCAGTAATTGCTACTTTTCACATTCTCTCTACTTTAATAGTGGAAATTTTCTATAAAGGAAACTGCTTCCACTTCGCAAATGGATGCTTTCAATAGAATCTTTAATGTTATCAATCCTAATATTGTATTAATATTCATTTATAACAACGATATTTATTAAACATGAAAGAAATAATTTTTAAAAACATATATTTTATGCAATCTAGTTTTGTAATACCAGTTAGTACTATTGGTGTAGAGTGCAGTAAAAAACATAAAGTCGTATTTGAGAAGCTCAATGAGACAAGAGAAGCTTTTCAGTTCTACGGTACTATGGTGTTCTATGGTGTTGATGGAATGGATTGAAAGCAGTTATTGAAGAAATTGATGTTGAAAGAAATTTACATGAAGTATATTATTAAAAACTTTCAGTCGGAATAGTAAACGAGCAAAGTTCCTTTACAAGTAATTGTCTGGTATAAGTAGTAAAAATAAAAATGGTGTGCCATTATATTCTTACTGTGAAAATTCCATTAATATAATTAGAGAAAGACGTTGTATTGTAATTGAAATAATCGTGAGAGAAGCTATGTGTTGTATGTCAGATGTTCAGGTGTATATATACTATGTATGTAGCACAATCCATAGAATGCCTTAGTCCTGAGTTAGTCAATTAGACTCAGTGTTCTATTTTCATTTTAATTTGTTATTTTGAATAACACGTTGATACGTGATCTTTATTTTCGGTACTAGTGATGTTCCATTCTATTTAAATTTTTATTAATAATAATTAATAGAGAGGTTTTTCGAAGAGTAATGAATTACAACAGCAAAATTTTATTATTTTAATTAATTGAATTTCTGGCTGACTATACAACTGTTTCAAGTATTTTTAAATACTCATTATAGTGGTTAATTCGAATTATTTCTTATATATAATTATTCGTTAACAACTTTTTGAGTTTGCAAGTATTAAAGAGTTGAACACGTAATTTTGTGTTTGCAGTTCACTACCATTTGAAAAACCTCTCTATTAAATACAATATTTTCTGTTAAGTCAAGTAGTCTTTTTCGTCATAACTGACGTCAAATTTTAATTAATTTAATTAGACAAATTAGAAATTTAATAATTTTAATAACAATTTAACAAATTATTTTACAAAATAAAAATAATAAAATTTAATTTGTTGGTAATTTATTATCGTATAATTTTATAACATTTTATGTGACGTATAAATATTTTAAAACAATTTGTGTTATTTAAATATAATTTAATTTAGTTTTAAAAAATGATTTAAAATAGTATTAATATTTTAATTTAATTACAATATAAGATTAGTGGCATATTTTATGAAAGTTCAAAAAACTTATAGCATCCATATTTTTAGATTTCTTAAAAAAAAACTATCATATAGTTTTTTTGGATATGTTTTAAACTTTAGGTCTAATATGTTAAAAGATTTCAGACAGTTTTTAATAATTTTATATATATTTTCATATATTTTCATTATCTGACACACGACAAATAAGTCATTGTCAATTTAGATTTTAAGTAAGATTCTATAATTTTTGTAATTGCTGTATGCAATTTTTTCTTAATCAATAAATAATAATAATAATATTTTCATTTTCTTTTTTTTATATATCATATAAGCAAATACGAAAGCTTTTATGAGGTCAAAATCAGTTAAAATAAAATCTATTATTGCTGTTATTTGGAAACATATTTGTTATGACATTATTGTAACCATGACTAATATCAATAAAACAATAATCATCGTTAAAGGCATGGAGAAAAGAAGTTTTAGTTATAAAATAAGTGTAATTTTGGGACAATCGAATAAAAAATTATGACTACTGATGAAAAGTATTTGGCAATACTCGTAATGGGTATATTATTAGGCAAAAAAATTAAATTAATTAAAAATAAAATTTTGTAGTTCCAATTCACTCACTACTTTTCAAAAGCCTTTCTATTACTAAAATAGTTTGCTTTCATCTTAATTGACTTTAAAAATATATGTAATATAAGATCAATCCATAAACTACTGGATGAAATAAAATATTAAACAACAACACTAATGGACCTGATCCAATAATTCACTCCAGATCAACTGCAGATTCAAATTTGATAAAAACAACATAATAACGACATCTGGCTTATTGTGACATGTGACAAATATTTTTAAAATAGCAACAATATATTAATTTTAAAAAGAAATCTATTAAAGCAGTTTATATTTAAAATTTTCCTAGAAATTATTTCAGGGTTGTCACGCACAGACTTGTAAATAAAAATGCAAATAAAAAGATATTGTCTGCTAATCAATCAAATACTATGTACTATTGCACTTATAGTCTTAAATAAGATTGTTTGTAATTATTTTATATGAAAGCTTATTAGTCTATTTGTTATGAAGAGGCTTATTTTGAAACTGAAAAATTTAGATGACTTTAATAGCATAAACTATAATATTTTTCTTTATTAAGTAAATAACTTTTATCAATAAATGTAATATATAAAGAATATATATATAGAATATATTTAAAATATATATGGAATAAATAACATAAACAACTTTTATCAATAAATGTAATATATGCAGAATATATATATGTAGAATATATTTAAAATATATATTGAATATATGAAGAATACATATAAAATACATATAAGATATACACAAAATATTTTAAATTTATTTTTCGCCCATTTACTAAAATGGTTTTCTATATATATTTAATCTGGCTGTAGGCCCCTTCTTGTTAAATAATTAAACGCATTCAATATTTTTTATTATACTATATATTATACTCAGTACAATATAGACGATAGAACAAAGTGTATGACGTATCGTAATCCTGATGATGACTCTCGAGGAGAGTCGAAATGTAGAGTATAATATAAAATATTAAACGTTTAATTATTTAAGAAGAAGGGACCTACATCAAGATTAAAAATATATAAAAAGGCATTTTTATATACAGAATATATTTAGAATATATATAGCATATATATAAAATATATATAGAATATATATCAATAGAGTGAGTATTTCACAGATACACGAAATGAAACATGAAATGGAATTTTTATTAATATTAAATCGAAATAAATTGTACATAAATTACAAATGTTTGTTTTTTTGTGTGTTACTGACCGAGTTCCTTTATTCCACAAATTAATTGTTGACAAGTTTTATTTGATCTACAAAATGTATAAATTCAATTAACTGAGTGACAAATTGATATTTCTTGAGTTTACATAAAAATATTCTGATGTTTATTTATTGTTCGATTTGTTGTTATTTTCGTTATGTATTTCTGGCTTTATTCTAATATTTTATTGACCCAGTATATTTGACTTTTTTAATATATAAAGCACATACAAAGTTGACAAAGATACCTATAATTGCTTCAAAATTAGTGAAGGAAAGATACCGATTTGGGATAGGGCGCAGTACACCAGATTTCCTATCATACATAAAATCTGTTGTTTTGACTAACGCGAGAGTTTGTTGATTTTATTGATAATCTTCCTATCTTATTAGTGCATCAGGCATATAATTTGAAATTAGTTGGAATTATTCACTTCATTGTTATCAATTTTATCATAGCTACTAGAATTAAAAATACAAATTTAAGCAGTTGTGGACACCAAAATTTATGCACTCTATGGTTCCACTGCTCTTCATTGTTGAGTTTTTATATTGGTTTAACTAATTATTTACATTCTAATTTATTTTAAACAACTTACACTTTTAATGATGGGCATGATATATAACAATGTGATATTTTACCATGTGATATAATATTTTACATAATTTTTTTATTACTTTTCAAACTATTAATTGATTCTGTGTCGTCATTGTTCACTTGGAAACAAATTTAAACACAGACAGCTATTCTGAATATATTGTTCCATTATACTCTACATCCATACAGTCTTGAGTTATCGGGCGATTGTATGTTTTAAAATAAAAACCATCAATAACAAGCGGTAGCGCCATCTAGTTTGAAATCTACTTCATTAAAATTGCTGACTTAGTTAAATCTATTGTCAAATTAGGTTACCGTAAATATAATTGGTAAATATATATATAGTAAATATATGTCGAATTAATATAAAATCAGTAACTCTTAATAAACATCAACATTTTAAGCATAATTATTTTTGAACGGCCTAACCCAGTCGAATAATATCCTTCTGTTGTAATGCACTTTTTTTTCAGTTGGTATCATCTATTCGCCTTAAGTAATTACTTACTCTATCTATTCAATTTCTGTATTCTCATCCACTTTTTTAGTTCCACGCTTAACTGTTGATAAAAATTTTATTATGTGGAGTGTCTTCCGCCATCCTCAGAATTTGTTGTCTTTATAACATTTATTATCTGACATAAGCAGAATATTATATATATTTATAAATGATATAGCTTATTGTGGTACGCTTTTGGGCACATTTTTTCATAGGTTCAAAACTTTTAAGTATATTTTTCTTTTCAAAAACCGCTGGTCTATTAAGATCTGGTTTTATAAGTTTGTGCAGTCTACAGAGTTTGCAGCAGTAAGCAACGAGTAAGGTAGTATTTGTGTTTGACAAATACTAGCTTTGAATAATTTAGATCTGTCATTTTTCTTTTACTTTTCTGTCATTTTAGATTGTCGTATTGCTCTCGTTAGATTGCACTCCTAGATATTGAAATCTATATGCAAATTCAAAGCTGTGTTTAATTCTGTCTTCGCCTGTAATTCAGTTTTATGCTCTTTGCACAAAAAATGGAATAAATATGTATTCTTATAAAAGAACATCATATCCCACATAAAGTATATAAAATATTGATCACTGCGATGAGTTAAGATCATTTAGCCCTGCTCGACGGTTCGTCTGTCTGCTTCAGTTAAACTATTCGAGTAGTTTTTAAGCTATTTGAATAAAATTTCCACTCATATTCTTTAAGATTGGACATTGATCATATGTCGCATTGGTCCTTAGTTTTTTATAATATTTTATAACATAAACATGGAATCTTTACTAACTGATATAAGTTTAGAGTGTGATTCCTTAATGAAATCACTTAGATGCGAAGAATAGCGTATCCGAGTGAGAGAGTATATATATTGAGATATAAGGTGTCAACGAAACCCTATATCTCTATAGAGGGTTTGCATTAAAAATAATTTCAGGCAAAAAGACATCGATATTTCAAAGTTAATTCCTATAAATAGACTAAGTTATACAAAAATTCTAAGTTTCTTCTATTCAGGGACAAATTACTTATTTAGAAACCGTCAGCTGATGTGGTTAAAAAACTTGACGTTGTAAAAAGCTTGAATTAATAGAAAATTAAGACACTTCCATATTCAATTTGGATTATTACTAATCATAAATGCAATTCATCGAAACTATTGTATTTTCTGCAAAACAAAGGCAGGGAATCTATGGCATGAATAATAATATATAATAATGATATATGAATCTATCGACAGAATAACAAAAGGTCATTATTGTGACATTTCCGCTAAGCCATCAATTGGATTTCTTGATCTAGAGGCTACATGCGAGCTGAAGTTTTCGTAAATGAAATATAAAAAATTTATTACGATCCAATCCACCATAGACCAAGTAAAGTATTCCGATTTGGCTCTACTTTCAGTTAATGGCTGTACGGCTAGGGATTTTTATTTGAATGAGGTACTTGATAGATTTAACAGTTCTAAAGACAGAATATTTATTTCAATGTAAAAAGCTTTACATCTGACCTACAATTAATTTATTTGAGTTTTTGTTATATTTTTTTAATGCCGAATTTATTTTCAGAGAAATCTATAGCAACTTTCTGAGGGGCAGCATCAAGAGTTTACGCCGTTTAATGACACCAATACTAACTATGTCACTATTATTAATATTAAAATATCTGATTAGATTCTAAAATTATTTTACAAATTTTTATATCAACGAAAACAAGTTTTAATATATATTTTTAATTTATTAACTGATTTTGCACTCAAATTTGAAATTCATTCATGAAGTTCGTAATTACCCAAAGGCTTTAGTGCCAATCTTCATTTAGTTGCAGAAAATAATCATTTGGTTCTGTCATAGCTGTCTTGTTTCTTGATAATTGCTCAGTGATAAAGTCCAGTAATCGACTCATTTAGCTACCCTTATCACGTGACAGGTTAAAGATTAAAAGATATAACTGACTTCCATTTTGGAAATTTAATTAGTCTTTATTTAATGTTGCACACACCTCATTCTATAATCTGAAAGTAGATATCACTGATACGTATTCGAAGTAAGTAATGGAAGTAGGCAATAGACTTAAGTCAAAATTGGAGATTCTTGCATTGATACAAATATCAAATAATATTTAATTATTATTAAATGTTATTATTATAAAAAAGTTAAAAATAAAAAGATTATCTAATTATTATTCATTGCTTGCACACTTATACCATATAAAATGATTGGTCAAGGTATATAAGTTTAATTTATCAATACAAATAACAAATTAGAAATATTGATCTAAAAACCTTTAAGATAACCTGATTATTTGCGAATTATAATCACTGTTGATGTATTTTGTTTCGTCAACCCACATTAGCCCAAAATAAAAATGGTTATCATTTATTCCTCTACACATTTAAATATAATTATATTTCGTTAGCATTGATATATGAAAAACTACTTTTGATTAATCCAAGGTATTAATTATATTGGTTATTAATTTTTTATTAATAATTACTCTTAAGTTTTAATTATATTCTTATGCAAGTACTTGCTCTAAACATGATCAAAGTTGCTAGATAGCACAGGTTGCTTTAATACATTTCAATCCAAAAGTTGTACCCTTTTCGTAATTTATATGTTGCTATGTGTTCGAGATACCTTACTGATTATTTTCTCTAAAAAAGGAAAATCAGTCACCCCTTTTTTTAAATTATATAACCTCAATTATCTTTAATGAATTATTTCTTATTATGTCCACCAGTTCACCAATAGGTGTCAATCATAATTTCGAAAACAGTAAAATTTAATAAAAGAAACAAATTAAAAGTTAGACGGATTCGAATAGCAAAGAAAAGACAAACACAAAAAGTTTTAGTTCATTTATTGAAATTTGGCTGACCATACAACGTTGCTTCGAGTATTTATAAGTACTCATCATCAGTGGTTTTAAGAATTAATCGAATTTTTTAATTAGTTTATAATCCGTATATTCTTTATTTAGACTGCAAGTGCCAGGCCTAGAACTAGTGCCTGTCAATTAAGAAGCGATGACTTATCGTGTTTATCCACAAGTAGTCAAGGCTGCACAACCTTTCAATGCTCAAGTTCCAGGTTTTTTTTTATCACTTTTAATTTAATGTGACACTAACTAAAGCACTTACTGTGCTTTAAATTAGAACTAGCTTATAAAGTACAGCTTTAACTGGAAACACAAGTTCAACGAATTGAAAGTTAACTTTTGAAGTTACCTATTTTTTGTTTCAAAGCTTTTCTTTTTGTAGAGACATCTGTTATGCATATTTTTACTTACTGTATGTAAAGCTATATTACTACTATATGTAATAATTTTAAATATAGAAGAAATAGTAATTATTCTAAGATATGTGATTTATTTTTTATAATCCATCATCAGGCAAAATTCCTATAGAGTACGCTGATGTGGTTAAAAAGCTTGAGGTTGTAAAAAGCTTGAATTCATAGAAGATTAAGACACTTCCCTATTCAATTATAGAGTCTTTATACAAATTTGTCCATTAGCAAAAAATTTTTTTCTCAAATATCACAAAATACCAATATAATATTCTATATATCGACTGTCTAGTTTTACGGAAGTATTATCGATAAACCAAGTTCGTGTTAATCGAAAAAACTCTCAACACTCTCTTTCTGCTTCTTTCTGAGCAAAAGATATTTATATATATATATATTTATATATATATATATATATATATATAAGTGACAATTTTTAATAAAAACAACGATTTTTGATTTTTCTTATAAAATTTTATTTAATACTTCAACTGCCTTAAAGTTTTTTTCTGCTTCGAGCAGTAAGTTCTATTTTATTCAATTTAATAGTGTTGAGAGAGAGCTTGCATGTCACTTATATATATATATATGTATATATATAAGATATAAATATAGAAAATTGAACCGCTTTTTCGACATTTATTTTGTTAAATAATTTTAGCGTTCTAGCGATCCTTTATTTGCATTTTAATCGGAACTTCGTGGGCGTCCTTCTCAATTTTATTGAGTTTAAGATACCACGGGGTATTGAATGTTTACTGAAGAGTAATATTTTGTTGTGACAGCAAAATATGTAACGTGGACTTGGACAATTGACAATATGTTACACAACTATATAATATATGAGGTCGGTCGGTTAATTAAACTGTGCTATATTTTTGATGTTTAAATTGCTGTTTTTAAAAATCGGGTTTAGATTATCTAAATAGAAACAGTGTGGTCTTCTATTTCTATAATGAAGTTTTACCTCTAGCTGATTACTGAATTATGAAAAATATCCATGCATTTTTACCCACCACTTCAAATAACAAATGTGTTGTATTTTTTAAAGTTAGTCGAAACTTGATGACGTCTTTTGGTGATATATATAGGTCTAGTCTTTTCACGGGTAAACATTATTTTTAACTTTAGGTGCTCTTGTAGCGTGTTAATGACAGTTGTCGGTATTTATCCGAGTAAAGTAAATAAATATCGTCAGCACAGGGAAATAAGTGATTATTGATCCTAACTCGAAAGGCAGAAAACTATCAATAATTAATCGGTGTGACGATATGTGTGGATGAATCAAATTATATTGATATTTGCTACTGGCACTAAATTTATAGATTCTATTACTCATTATTTAATTTATAAACTATTAGAATTTATAACTGAAATTCTTAACTCGGATCCTTTTTAAAACATTATATTGTTATATTAAACATTTGTTCAAAAGTAATTCGAATAGATTAGCAATGAATTGTAATTATAGCAATAATCTTTTTAAAACAGTTATATTTATTAAATATATACATATTTTAATAACATTTTTGAGAAGTTCTTCATATCAAAATTTATTGCTTGTATAAAGCATACGTCCCGATTTGTTAGATGATAGTTTTTAGTATATTGCAGAATGTAAATTTTTTACAAGAAAACAATATATTTTCTGGACCCTCTTTTGTGAATGCTACAGTTATTTTTTTATAATAACAAATTATTTAATTTCTAAATAAGACTTTTTTTATTCATATGTTATATCCAAACAGAGGCACTAATAATAACTTTAAATTATGTTCAGTATGATTTGTAATACAAATATAGTAAACCTCATAATATATGTAATAGATAACATGATATGTATTTATTAATCTTGAGAAAAATACGATATTGAAAAAATTGTTTCCATTCTTATATATTTCAGATATGAAATGAAACATCTAGTCACATTATTTGCGACATTTCGGTATTAGGAATAGAAGGAAAATACTATAAGGAAAGTTTCTATACCCATCAAATGCAAGGGTATAAAAAAGCTAACATTTTGAGATTCATTCGAAGAGCTCAGTTTTTACTATTAAAATAGTGTCGGATTTACCCGAAACGATCTGCAAAGAATGAAGTGTTTGAAACTAATACTCTGATAATATCTAATTATACATTCATTTCTATACCAAATAAACAATTTAAAAATTTATTGCATCCCAATATAAAATAATAAAATCGGTATTTACATATGTGCTTCTTTATAGCATTTTTTCAAATGCAATGCACTTAGATTTACTATATAATAGTTTGGTACAGACCGTGAATAATGATTAATATTTACTTTAATATAATATTATATACTAACTTTAATTTAAAAAGATATTCCACAATGTTTTGAGGATGCTGATTATTTGAAGACATTTCACTTTAGCTAGTCCGAAATTACATATTTTTAAGATTTATTAGTAAGCACCTATTTATGAATTTAATAGTTGATATATATAAATGGTTCAATTGCGAACCCAGGAATTTAATATGGTGGTTTTCCTTTAATATAACATTTTATCATATGTAAAGAAATTGTTTTCTCTACAAAAAGATAAAACTAATTTCATAGTTGAAAAAATTTCTCATTATATGTTCCATGTCGATTTTTTGCGAAGATTTTTGATCATTTGATATACAATATTGAAATAGTAGTTAGATTTATACTGGAAGAAATAAACAAATTTTTAATATCTAATGCTACTAAGTAAGATTGTAGATTGTAGAATACAAGTCACTCCTGTCCATATCATACCTTTGGGATTGCTGGAGGCTATTCTAGCATTTTTGAACTTGATTTCATTTAATCTTTAATTATGTTACTATTGGAAGACGAGTTGACATGTGAAGTACTCAATTCTGGGTGTCAGAAAAAATCATTTCAAAAGTGATTGGGATGACAACTGGTACTGTCTTTTAAAAAAGCAGTGGAGGTAAAACAATTAGAAGTCGACAATGTTAACAACGTATGGAAGACCCCGAACACATCTTTATATATCTTTGAACAATGCCGTGCTTTTATAGAATATAGAAGACAATTTTCCAAAAACAATAAATCATAAATCAAAATGGTTAAATATGAATATAGAAAAGATTAAGATTTTTATGAATACAGCTAAAATAAAAAAAAAATGGTCAAAGCCACATAACTCTTATAATTGGCTATATATAAAACATCTTAGGAGGTTATAAGAAATGGATTATATTGATAATGGCTTTAAGTGGAATAAATAATCCATTTTAGCTTTTTCAAATGCTTGATATTTTATACTACTTTTGCCTATTCTCTTAGTAATTCCAAATCAACAGGCAAACCTTTATTTTCTAAAAATATATATAAATTTTTAGCAATTTTATATCAAAGATGAGTCTATGAAGGATATATGTGATATTGGGCCATAACGTACTTTTTCCAACTATCACAATTTCTTGCCAGGGTTTCAATTTCTCCAAAGGTTTTTCCGCTTGCTTGGATTTCTTTCTTGTTCCTCAATGTGCCATTGCCATTTACGCTTTTTGATTTCATTTGCGATAGGAAGTCAGCGGCATGTTGACCAGAGTTCGGAATTTCTAATAGTGCGAGGCTACTAAATTTTCAAAATTCTCCTAAAGCACTTGTTTATAAAGGTTTGAAGTTTATGAACCAGGTTGTTGGTAGTGAACCAGGTTTCGCAGCCGTAGAGCCGAACTATCTTGACATTACTGTTGAATAACCGTAGCTCGGTATGCCGGGAAAGTATTGAAGAACTCCATCCTTTATTCAGTAACATGCCTTGTTAATTCGGTTTTGTATGTTGACTGTATATCGTCCAGGTTGAATTTGCCGGTAAAATCAGAATTGTATATCTTCATTGCTTTCGTCCTTGTCGTGTTCACTGTATGACCAACTGTTCGCGATTCGTGATCTTAGTCGTTGATTTTATCTTGCATATCGTTCTGTCGTGTTGAGAAAAGGCAAATGTCGTCAGCATATTCTAGATCCTCGAGGTTTGAAAGGCCCCAACTGGTCAATAGCTTTAGTAAGAACGTCGTCTAACACAATTAAAAACAGAATAGGTGACATCAGGCAGCCTTATCGAACACCTGAAGTAGTGGCAAAGGGGGTTGACGGTTGCCCATTGATTTAAGTGACAACTTTAATTTCTTTACATCATCACTAAACATAAAGGCTTTTGTTTCTTAAAAATACATAGCAAATTTCAACATTATAAGAGATGTGTGTAATGGAAAAATCTTCTATGCGTTTGATTCATTGGTATCATAATAGCCTATTTTATTATTATTCCTGTTAGTATTTAATGGATGGGGACTTATTTTTCTCAGTTATTAATTTTAAGTTGACGAGTTACCGTAATCTCTCCAATAATAATAGAATAAAATAGATGTTAATATAAACCTTCATGTAAAAATTTAATTCGTTTATTCGATTTAATATCAGTTGGTAGTATTTTTTTAGACAGATATGTTACGTGCGTCTATATAAAAATATCTAATGCAGTTTATCGCTATGAGTAATGCATATAATACGATTTTTAAGATTACTATATATAAATATACTATATTATCTTTATTCCTGATTAATATTTTTAAGTAAAGAAACAAATAAATATGATATATAAGACATATTTATATGCAATAAGAGCCACGTGTGGTAATACGAACTGTTAGTAATATATTAAAAATATGTTTTATCTAATAATAATAATACTTTACCAAAAGTACCAACGTACAACATAACCTCGGAATATTCGTCTATAAGATAATGAAAAATTTTAAGTCCCATTCATAATGAAATATTTAAAAACTCAACTCATCATAGAACAAATAATGCAGACATCATCATGATGTGCTCTTCTGAAACTAAAATCCTGGACTCCTAATTGAGAATATAAAAATAAATTATGAAATATATTTTTTTTTATGAAAAATAAATACACAGAAATTTTAATTGTTCTTTGGATAAAATGATAATACAGAATTAATCTTATTTTTAGCAGTTTCATCTGCCGAGACAATTTTACTTTGGTTTCATGAATAAATTTTTCCGCCCGACTCGCAAGCCTGATTAGTCATTGTTCGCTATCTCTGAGATACAAAATAAACTGTTAAGTTGCCGTAAGCCAATTTGTTTTACGACAGTTTACTGCGCTTGGCAAATAGGCAATATATTATAGTGATGTCATAACGTTTGGAGATTTCTTAATTAAAATTATTTACTTAAATTCACGTACTGATAGCTGCAGCCGCATGAAACTATTATCATAAATTTATTTCAATAAAAACAGATCTGGGCGATGAGATCTTAAAAAAGGGTCCAGAGATAATCTCTCCTAAGAGGCTTGTCTACTCGTATTGTGTGTACTGCTTAGAGAAAGATAACCTTAATTACTATAGTATAAATCATTAAAATTATAATAATGTATAATTAACAATTACATCATATAGAAAACACCAACAGATAAAGAGATTATATATTATATTTTTATTTTTATGATTTATTATCGAATATTATTTGTTTAATATTTGAAAAATTTTGTAAAGAGGTTTCGAAAAGTAGTGAACTACAAGAACAAAAATTCTTTTTATCTTATTTTAATTAATTAAATTTTTGGTGGATCATACAGCTATTTCGAGTACTGTCAAATACTCATCATCAGTGGTCTTGGAAATAGTTCTTGTATTTTATTATTCGTAAATAATTTTTTGAGACTGCAAGTACCAGGGATTGAACTCGTGCCCTGCTAAATTCGAAACACAGACTCAACGTTCATTAGGTGCTGACAGAAAAATTTTTTAAATTTTTATTATTTATTTTTAAAATCTATAAGACCTTTATAATTTTACGTTTCATTATTATTTTAATTGTTTTTAACAAATTAAAAATACAATGAACACTTTTTTCATTTTATTCTAAATTTATTAAGGTAGCTTTTATGAAATGCTTTCGAAATCTATCATTTACCTCATTATTGTTATGTGGGGAATAGTAAGCGCTATAAATCAGGTGTCTTATTGTATTTAGTGGACTTGGCTTAACCGATTCTAATGCTTTTAATAAACATGGGCATCTTTGATGTTTTTTCATTTATTCCATTATTTGGTTAAGCAACGAATCCATTTCCAAGATGAACACGTCTGCAATAGGTCAGTTTTCAGCATTCACAGATAATTTCTTCAACGTCTATTTCGTAGAAGACACAGATATTAGTCTCTGGGAGGCCAATATTGTTGTGATGCATCAACTTGTGGAGTTTTCTCTAGGAATATTAATATGCTCTTACTCAGCTCAAATAGACTATTTGAGAATGGCTGGATGTATTGATGTGTTAACTAGCAATATAATATATTATAATTATTATTACTGTGGATATGCTATGCATGCACTGCAACATGAGAGATCGTTTATGCAAAATATATTATAAACAAAAATTATGTTTTTCATAAAAAATTTATTTTGCAATTAAACAAGCAATTATTATTAATAGAAGCAAAATCATTACTGGCTATGAAGTATTTTCATATATCATAAATCAATTTTTAATTATATTCCTAAGACCGAAATCAAAGAGAAATACTTAGGGTTCTTATTTGTTGTGTTCATCTTTAAACAAAAATCTGTTGAAATGTAAAAACAGAACTTGCTGATTTTCCAAAAATTAGAAGACTTTCGAAAAAACAGATAAGCAATATACATTTTTTTACAAATCATGTGCAAAAACTGATGTAGCCGTTTGACGTATTTTAAAAAGTGAGAAAAAAATTACTTCATTAATTTGAAATAATTAAGAATTTATAAATAATAAACATATATATGTACTCATATATAAAAATGAGTATATATATATAAGAGAAAGCAAAAAAAAACTTAGTATTCAACGATGTCAATGTTTAAAAATGAAACAAGTACATTTGCGTTAAATAAGAAAAGAATTATTAATTGAATAAAATAGGTTGATGTGATAACCTTCGAAAAAAAATGAAAAAAAAAAATATACCTTGATCATTTTGTTTTCAAAAGAACTCAATATTTTTCTTCTTTTCTTCTTATTTGTAAATAAAAAAATTTTTGATTTATTTTTAAAAATTTCAGTGGCAAATCCTGGTAAGAATTAAATGCTTTAGTCTTTGCATTCCTCTTTGGGTGTTATGCAAGTTCTAATAATGTTTAAGTCGTAAAGTTATAAAATTTTTGATAACAACATATATGATCGGAACTGATGAGTTGAAACTGGAAAAGACACCCGGAAAAGTATGGTGCAATCTTCAGAATCGCGAAATGGAGACTAACTATGATCGTCGTTGGAATAAAAAGATTTTATTGTGTTGGAATAAAAAAGGGGAAATGAGTAGGGACAATGAGTATGGATTATAAGTCCACTGTCTGACTCTCAACTACGTAATGTATAGTAAACTCATTCAAATAGTAAATACAATCGCAGTTCTCTGAAATTTCAAAGCACCATGACACTCATCCCGTTTGCAAGTTAAAGGTGAAGAGGTTTATGCGCAGTAGTCCAAAACTAATCACTTACAAATTACTACTTTTCTAAGTATTTACCTTACATAGCTAGAGCCAGTCTATTTTTTAAAGTATATACTAAATAAGTTTAGCTCCGCATAAATTACTTTACATATTTATACTGCAGATTTGGCTTAAAGATCATTTTAAGTTAGCAACTTTTCTTTGAATGCTATATATATCATGTTCAAAAAGACTTCTGTTATAAGTATCACCATATAGGTTAAACAAACACGGTACTCCAGAGCAATGCCATCACATTGTGACAGCCATTTCAGATGCTCTTTATGAGAAGAACAGAAAGGGAGCAACAATTTTTTCTAAAATTATTTTAGAGTGTTGAAAAAGGGTCTATGCAAAATCCAAAACATTTGCTATTAAATCGGGCGGTGCATAGGCTTGTGTTTTAGACACTTTTCTGTAGCTTATCTTTGCTTATAATATAAGTTAATAATATATTTTATAGTTTACCACTTGTCATTTATTTGAATTAAATAAAAGGCGACTTCTTTTAGTTATCAACATGTGTGTCGATTAGTAGTCTAAGTAAAAGTGAACGAGCACATTTTTGTGGAGTAGAGAGCTACCAAACAAGTTAATATCCAGTTTGGCAGCAATCAGGTAATCAAATAATAATGCATGATTACTTCGATAATAAAGACACGGATGTTAACCTATATCCTTTCCAAAGGTATATATGTTCTTCTGCAATGTCATATTTCTAAATAAACAGACTAGAGTTTTGACTTGATCAAGAAAGGATATATTTGTGAATTAGAGTGATATATATTCACATATATTATATTGATTTATATACATAAAATCAATGGTCTTATTTTATTAAGTTCGAAGTATATATATCCTCAACAGTAAGCCAATTTGAAAATGTTGATTTGAGCATGAGGTCTTTCTTAATTCATCTGTACTTAGGTCACATCCAAAGACGATATACATCTGAACAGGTCAACTACATAATTAATAAAGCAAATAACGGTTTAAGTAAGTAAGTAAGTAAGTAAGTAAATAAGTAAGTAAGTAAGTAAGTATATAAGTAAGTAAGTAAGAAAGTAAGTAAGTAAGTAAGTAAGTAAGAAAGTAAGTAACTAAGTAAGTAAGTAAGAAAGTAAATAAGTAAGTAAATAGGTAAGTAAATAGGTAAGTAAGTAAGTAAGTAAGTAAGTAAGTAAGTAAGTAAGTAAGTAAGTAAGTAAGTAAGTAAGTAAGTAAGTAAGTAAGTAAGTAAGTAAGTAAGTAAGTAAGTAAGTAAGTAAGTAAGTAAGTAAGTAAGTAAGTAAGTAAGTAAGTAAGAAAGCAATTAAGTAAGTTAAAAAGTAAGTAAATAAGTAAGTAAATAAGTAAAATAAGTAAGAAAGTAAGTAAGTAAGTAAAGTAGGTAAGTAAGTAAAAAAATAAGTAAGTAAAAAAATAAGTAAATAAGTGAAGAAAGTAAGTAAGTAAGAAAGTTAGTAAGTAAATTAGTAAAGTAAGTAAGTAAATTATTAAAGTAAGTAAGTAAGTAACTAAGTAAATAAGTTAATAATTAAGTAAGTAGGTTAGTAAGTTAATAAGTAAGAAAGTAACTAAGAAAGTTTGTAAGTAAGTAAGTATTTATTTAAGTAAGTACGTATGTACGTAAATAAAAAGTATGTAAGTAAGTAACTAAATAAGTTAGTAATTAATTAATTAAGTAAGTAAGTAAGTAATAAAGTAAGTAAGTAAATTAGTGAAGTAAGTAAGTAAGTAAAAAAGTAAGTAAGTAAGAAAGTAAGTAAGTAAATAAGTAAGTAAGTAAAAAAGTAATTAAGTAAGTTAAAAAGTAAGTAAGTAAGTAAGTAAATAAGTAAAGTAAGTAAAAAAGTAAGTAAGTAGGTAAAGTAAATAAGTAGGTAAGTAAGTAAAAAAATAAGTAAATGAGTAAAGTAAGTAAGTAAGTAAAAAAGTTAGTAAGTAAATTAGTAAAGTAAGTAAGTAAGTTATTGAAGTAAGTAAGTAAGTAACTAAGTAACTAAGTAAATAAGTTAGTAATTAAGTGAATAAGTTAATAATTATGTACGTAGGTTAGTAAGTTAATAAGTAAGAAAGTAAGTAAGAAAGTTAGTAAGTAAGTAAGTATTTATTTAAGTAAGTACTTATGTAAGTAATAATTA
>NC_051847.1:91405688-91426583 GCF_002237135.1 Teleopsis dalmanni | reverse complement strand
AATTATGATTGACACCTATTGGTGAACTGGTGGACATAATAAGAAATAATTCATTAAAGATAATTGAGGTTATATAATTTAAAAAAAGGGGTGACTGATTTTCCTTTTTTAGAGAAAATAATCAGTAAGGTATCTCGAACACATAGCAACATATAAATTACGAAAAGGGTACAACTTTTGGATTGAAATGTATTAAAGCAACCTGTGCTATCTAGCAACTTTGATCATGTTTAGAGCAAGTACTTGCATAAGAATATAATTAAAACTTAAGAGTAATTATTAATAAAAAATTAATAACCAATATAATTAATACCTTGGATTAATCAAAAGTAGTTTTTCATATATCAATGCTAACGAAATATAATTATATTTAAATGTGTAGAGGAATAAATGATAACCATTTTTATTTTGGGCTAATGTGGGTTGACGAAACAAAATACATCAACAGTGATTATAATTCGCAAATAATCAGGTTATCTTAAAGGTTTTTAGATCAATATTTCTAATTTGTTATTTGTATTGATAAATTAAACTTATATACCTTGACCAATCATTTTATATGGTATAAGTGTGCAAGCAATGAATAATAATTAGATAATCTTTTTATTTTTAACTTTTTTATAATAATAACATTTAATAATAATTAAATATTATTTGATATTTGTATCAATGCAAGAATCTCCAATTTTGACTTAAGTCTATTGCCTACTTCCATTACTTACTTCGAATACGTATCAGTGATATCTACTTTCAGATTATAGAATGAGGTGTGTGCAACATTAAATAAAGACTAATTAAATTTCCAAAATGGAAGTCAGTTATATCTTTTAATCTTTAACCTGTCACGTGATAAGGGTAGCTAAATGAGTCGATTACTGGACTTTATCACTGAGCAATTATCAAGAAACAAGACAGCTATGACAGAACCAAATGATTATTTTCTGCAACTAAATGAAGATTGGCACTAAAGCCTTTGGGTAATTACGAACTTCATGAATGAATTTCAAATTTGAGTGCAAAATCAGTTAATAAATTAAAAATATATATTAAAACTTGTTTTCGTTGATATAAAAATTTGTAAAATAATTTTAGAATCTAATCAGATATTTTAATATTAATAATAGTGACATAGTTAGTATTGGTGTCATTAAACGGCGTAAACTCTTGATGCTGCCCCTCAGAAAGTTGCTATAGATTTCTCTGAAAATAAATTCGGCATTAAAAAAATATAACAAAAACTCAAATAAATTAATTGTAGGTCAGATGTAAAGCTTTTTACATTGAAATAAATATTCTGTCTTTAGAACTGTTAAATCTATCAAGTACCTCATTCAAATAAAAATCCCTAGCCGTACAGCCATTAACTGAAAGTAGAGCCAAATCGGAATACTTTACTTGGTCTATGGTGGATTGGATCGTAATAAATTTTTTATATTTCATTTACGAAAACTTCAGCTCGCATGTAGCCTCTAGATCAAGAAATCCAATTGATGGCTTAGCGGAAATGTCACAATAATGACCTTTTGTTATTCTGTCGATAGATTCATATATCATTATTATATATTATTATTCATGCCATAGATTCCCTGCCTTTGTTTTGCAGAAAATACAATAGTTTCGATGAATTGCATTTATGATTAGTAATAATCCAAATTGAATATGGAAGTGTCTTAATTTTCTATTAATTCAAGCTTTTTACAACGTCAAGTTTTTTAACCACATCAGCTGACGGTTTCTAAATAAGTAATTTGTCCCTGAATAGAAGAAACTTAGAATTTTTGTATAACTTAGTCTATTTATAGGAATTAACTTTGAAATATCGATGTCTTTTTGCCTGAAATTATTTTTAATGCAAACCCTCTATAGAGATATAGGGTTTCGTTGACACCTTATATCTCAATATATATACTCTCTCACTCGGATACGCTATTCTTCGCATCTAAGTGATTTCATTAAGGAATCACACTCTAAACTTATATCAGTTAGTAAAGATTCCATGTTTATGTTATAAAATATTATAAAAAACTAAGGACCAATGCGACATATGATCAATGTCCAATCTTAAAGAATATGAGTGGAAATTTTATTCAAATAGCTTAAAAACTACTCGAATAGTTTAACTGAAGCAGACAGACGAACCGTCGAGCAGGGCTAAATGATCTTAACTCATCGCAGTGATCAATATTTTATATACTTTATGTGGGATATGATGTTCTTTTATAAGAATACATATTTATTCCATTTTTTGTGCAAAGAGCATAAAACTGAATTACAGGCGAAGACAGAATTAAACACAGCTTTGAATTTGCATATAGATTTCAATATCTAGGAGTGCAATCTAACGAGAGCAATACGACAATCTAAAATGACAGAAAAGTAAAAGAAAAATGACAGATCTAAATTATTCAAAGCTAGTATTTGTCAAACACAAATACTACCTTACTCGTTGCTTACTGCTGCAAACTCTGTAGACTGCACAAACTTATAAAACCAGATCTTAATAGACCAGCGGTTTTTGAAAAGAAAAATATACTTAAAAGTTTTGAACCTATGAAAAAATGTGCCCAAAAGCGTACCACAATAAGCTATATCATTTATAAATATATATAATATTCTGCTTATGTCAGATAATAAATGTTATAAAGACAACAAATTCTGAGGATGGCGGAAGACACTCCACATAATAAAATTTTTATCAACAGTTAAGCGTGGAACTAAAAAAGTGGATGAGAATACAGAAATTGAATAGATAGAGTAAGTAATTACTTAAGGCGAATAGATGATACCAACTGAAAAAAAAGTGCATTACAACAGAAGGATATTATTCGACTGGGTTAGGCCGTTCAAAAATAATTATGCTTAAAATGTTGATGTTTATTAAGAGTTACTGATTTTATATTAATTCGACATATATTTACTATATATATATTTACCAATTATATTTACGGTAACCTAATTTGACAATAGATTTAACTAAGTCAGCAATTTTAATGAAGTAGATTTCAAACTAGATGGCGCTACCGCTTGTTATTGATGGTTTTTATTTTAAAACATACAATCGCCCGATAACTCAAGACTGTATGGATGTAGAGTATAATGGAACAATATATTCAGAATAGCTGTCTGTGTTTAAATTTGTTTCCAAGTGAACAATGACGACACAGAATCAATTAATAGTTTGAAAAGTAATAAAAAAATTATGTAAAATATTATATCACATGGTAAAATATCACATTGTTATATATCATGCCCATCATTAAAAGTGTAAGTTGTTTAAAATAAATTAGAATGTAAATAATTAGTTAAACCAATATAAAAACTCAACAATGAAGAGCAGTGGAACCATAGAGTGCATAAATTTTGGTGTCCACAACTGCTTAAATTTGTATTTTTAATTCTAGTAGCTATGATAAAATTGATAACAATGAAGTGAATAATTCCAACTAATTTCAAATTATATGCCTGATGCACTAATAAGATAGGAAGATTATCAATAAAATCAACAAACTCTCGCGTTAGTCAAAACAACAGATTTTATGTATGATAGGAAATCTGGTGTACTGCGCCCTATCCCAAATCGGTATCTTTCCTTCACTAATTTTGAAGCAATTATAGGTATCTTTGTCAACTTTGTATGTGCTTTATATATTAAAAAAGTCAAATATACTGGGTCAATAAAATATTAGAATAAAGCCAGAAATACATAACGAAAATAACAACAAATCGAACAATAAATAAACATCAGAATATTTTTATGTAAACTCAAGAAATATCAATTTGTCACTCAGTTAATTGAATTTATACATTTTGTAGATCAAATAAAACTTGTCAACAATTAATTTGTGGAATAAAGGAACTCGGTCAGTAACACACAAAAAAACAAACATTTGTAATTTATGTACAATTTATTTCGATTTAATATTAATAAAAATTCCATTTCATGTTTCATTTCGTGTATCTGTGAAATACTCACTCTATTGATATATATTCTATATATATTTTATATATATGCTATATATATTCTAAATATATTCTGTATATAAAAATGCCTTTTTATATATTTTTAATCTTGATGTAGGTCCCTTCTTCTTAAATAATTAAACGTTTAATATTTTATATTATACTCTACATTTCGACTCTCCTCGAGAGTCATCATCAGGATTACGATACGTCATACACTTTGTTCTATCGTCTATATTGTACTGAGTATAATATATAGTATAATAAAAAATATTGAATGCGTTTAATTATTTAACAAGAAGGGGCCTACAGCCAGATTAAATATATATAGAAAACCATTTTAGTAAATGGGCGAAAAATAAATTTAAAATATTTTGTGTATATCTTATATGTATTTTATATGTATTCTTCATATATTCAATATATATTTTAAATATATTCTACATATATATATTCTGCATATATTACATTTATTGATAAAAGTTGTTTATGTTATTTATTCCATATATATTTTAAATATATTCTATATATATATTCTTTATATATTACATTTATTGATAAAAGTTATTTACTTAATAAAGAAAAATATTATAGTTTATGCTATTAAAGTCATCTAAATTTTTCAGTTTCAAAATAAGCCTCTTCATAACAAATAGACTAATAAGCTTTCATATAAAATAATTACAAACAATCTTATTTAAGACTATAAGTGCAATAGTACATAGTATTTGATTGATTAGCAGACAATATCTTTTTATTTGCATTTTTATTTACAAGTCTGTGCGTGACAACCCTGAAATAATTTCTAGGAAAATTTTAAATATAAACTGCTTTAATAGATTTCTTTTTAAAATTAATATATTGTTGCTATTTTAAAAATATTTGTCACTTGTCACAATAAGCCAGATGTCGTTATTATGTTGTTTTTATCAAATTTGAATCTGCAGTTGATCTGGAGTGAATTATTGGATCAGGTCCATTAGTGTTGTTGTTTAATATTTTATTTCATCCAGTAGTTTATGGATTGATCTTATATTACATATATTTTTAAAGTCAATTAAGATGAAAGCAAACTATTTTAGTAATAGAAAGGCTTTTGAAAAGTAGTGAGTGAATTGGAACTACAAAATTTTATTTTTAATTAATTTAATTTTTTTGCCTAATAATATACCCATTACGAGTATTGCCAAATACTTTTCATCAGTAGTCATAATTTTTTATTCGATTGTCCCAAAATTACACTTATTTTATAACTAAAACTTCTTTTCTCCATGCCTTTAACGATGATTATTGTTTTATTGATATTAGTCATAGTTACAATAATGTTATATTAAAAATGTTTCCGAAGAACAGCAATAATAGATTTTATTTTAACTGATTTTGACCTCATAAAAGCTTTCGTATTTGCTTATATGATATATAAAAAAAAGAAAATGAAAATATTATTATTATTATTATTTATTGATTAAGAAAAAATTTAATACAGCAATTACAAAAATTATAGAATTTTACTTAAAATCTAAATTGACAATGACTTATTTGTCGTGTGTCAGATAATAAAAATATATGAAAATATATATAAAATTTTTAAAAATAGTCTGACATCTTTAAAAATATTAGACCTAAAGTTTAAAACATATCCAAAAAAACTATATAATAGTTTTTTGAAAGAAGTCTAAAAATATGGATACTATAAGTTTTTCGAACTTTCACAAAATGTGCCACTAATCTTATATTGTAATTAAATAAAAATGTTAATACTATTTTTAAATCATTTTTTAAAACTTAATTAAATTATATTTAAATAACACAAATTGTTTTAAAATATTTATACGTCATATAAAATATTAGAAATATATAAAATAATAAATTACCAACAAATTAAATTTTATTATTTTTATTTAGCAAACTAATTTGTTTAATAATTATTAAATTAATGAAATTTCTAATTTGTCTAATTAAATTCATTAAAATTTGACGTCAGTTATGACGAAAGTGTCTACTTAACTTAATAGAAACTATTGTTTTTAATAGAGAGTACTGAATACTACTGAATTGCAACAACAAAATTACTTGTTCAACTCTTGATACTTGCAAACTCAAAAAGTTGTTAACGAATAATTATATATAAGAAATAATTCGAATTAACCAATATAATGAGTATTTAAAAATACTCGAAACAGTTGTATAGTCAGCCAGAAATTCAATTAATTAAAATAATAAAATTTTGCTGTTGTAATTCATTACTCTTCGAAAAACCTCTCTATTAATTATTATTAATAAAAATTTAAATAGAATGGAACATCACTAGTACCGAAAATAAAGATCACGTATCAACGTGTTATTCAAAATAACAAATTAAAATGAAAATAGAACACTGAGTCTAATTGACTAACTCAGGACTAAGGCATTCTATGGATTGTGCTACATACATAGTATATATACACCTGAACATCTGACATACAACACATAGCTTCTCTCACGATTATTTCAATTACAATACAACGTCTTTCTCTAATTATATTAATGGAATTTTCACAGTAAGAATATAATGGCACACCATTTTTATTTTTACTACTTATACCAGACAATTACTTGTAAAGGAACTTTGCTCGTTTACTATTCCGACTGAAAGTTTTTAATAATATACTTCATGTAAATTTCTTTCAACATCAATTTCTTCAATAACTGCTTTCAATCCATTCCATCAACACCATAGAACACCATAGTACCGTAGAACTGAAAAGCTTCTCTTGTCTCATTGAGCTTCTCAAATACGACTTTATGTTTTTTACTGCACTCTACACCAATAGTACTAACTGGTATTACAAAACTAGATTGCATAAAATATATGTTTTTAAAAATTATTTCTTTCGTGTTTAATAAATATCGTTGTTATAAATGAATATTAATACAATATTAGGATTGATAACATTAAAGATTCTATTGAAAGCATCCATTTGCGAAGTGGAAGCAGTTTCCTTTATAGAAAATTTCCACTATTAAAGTAGAGAGAATGTGAAAAGTAGCAATTACTGCTATAATTAGATATCACGCAGTCATATCGGAAACTACAATTTTACAGTATTTTTTAAGCTGAAATATTCATTGCTCAAAAAGCAGTGCAGCTATATCCTAGATATATTGTACGAAGTGCAATAATGAAAAACCAAATTAAAATTAATATGCTTACCCAACGTGAATATAACGATATGTTGCATTCTCTAACAGAACACCCAGACTGATGACAATAACTTAACTTAGCGATTTCGTTACCGTTTTCCCTCGCGAGAGTTGCAGAGTAGTGATTGCTGTATTAACAGGACCTTGACTCTTAATATCTATAGGACTTAATACCTGACACGTCTTAACTAAGCAATTTTGTACTCGTTTTCTCCTGAAAGAAATATAACGTAATGATTGGTTCAATAGAAGGAAATTACGCCTTAAGATCACATATTCACAAGATCGGTATGGTGGATAATAACCGTGGAAAATGCAACATAGTTACACCACAGAACATTTGGAGCATATGCTAAGTGCATATGCCATATCCAGCGTTGTCAGGAGTTTGTTTAAAGTGGCATTACTTAGTGTTTAAGTTTTGAAAAAAGCAGCCAAAAATGGACTTACCATGTTCCGACATTAGAGAAGAATGGAAAAATGTTCTACAAGAAGAAACCAAAATAATTTCGTAAAAGTGTTGAAGCAATGGGGGACTAGGGAATCCTATTACTAACTATAAAACTCACGTACTGATAATACATACAACCCTTAATTGGGCTAATATTCTGCTAGAGTACGGAAGTGAAAAACAATACGTGGCACCCTGATGTCAAATATTTATACTTATCCACACACCTATCTAGTTAAGTTATTTTATTTTATTATAAAAATATGTTATTGTAGGACATATTTTATAGTAATTTTTGTAAAATAAAATGTAAAGGAATAATTTATTTCTGTACATATTTTTTATGATGTTATTACCTAAACGACATTCTTCCGTAATGTAAAAGTCTATTATTTTACATGAACCTTCACCATTTGATTTTTTCATACCCCTTCGAATATATTGTAAGAATTTAGTATTTTAAAAATTTCTATTAAGATCTATGAAATAAAAAATGTGTTGTAATTAAAATGAATTGAAATTTTTATTTAATTAAATTTTAATTTTTAGTTCTCGACATTGTACTTTTATTTCAAGAATAAATGCATTCTTTATGCATTTAGGTCATTTCAAAATGTAAGGAAACTGATTATTTTATATATCTTGTATTATTTCTAGCACCTATTTTTATCAATTATTTCAGATTTTTAATTGCACTGCAAAAATAGAACGAAGACTACATGCAAGTCAAAAATTGGTATCACGGGTGGTATGAGTAACATTTCAGTTAATAAATTTAGTTGGAAAATAAAGTTTAAGGAAATAAAATTTTAAATATGTAATAATAAGAAATAAAGTTCCTCTCTTAATTAAAAAATGTTAGAATAATTTTTTTTTTTTTAGATTGAATATGTACTTTGATTCTTACCCGATTTGTTCAGAAAAGCATGAGATAAAAAAAAGCCCCTTAGGTATTCAAATTTCTGCGAAAAAATTTACGCAAGGCATTAATTAGATTTGCACTATTATTTAATTAATAAATATGTACATTTCATAAACTATATTTAGCATTTATCACTTTTACTGCATTTCCATCACGGCAGCCGGCGGAAATATATTTGCACATGTGTTGAAATGACGACAAATGAGACAAACTTTCTTCATGTATATTTACATTTTGAATGAAAACAGTCGCAGATAAGATATTATTACATAAACTAGATAGGGCACATCACTAGATAGTGATTTAGTTACATTCAACTGAAGATTTCTCTATTTCTCTATATAAAAGAAGAGTTCCTATATTTTGCAAATAAATGTTACTTTTACACATTTCATCCAAAAGCAGTTTTATTATATTTAATTTTTAATTTATCTTACTCAGGCCTTAAATAAATATATTATTAGTGCATATTATAATTAATTTCATGTCATATATTAAACGGGATTGTCCCATTTTTAATTTTTTGTGGTATAGAAAATCGTCCCAAACCGTCTCGTTTCATAAAAATTTGTCAATAAATTTTATTATCTCTGCAAGAGCTGTTGTACATCACAAGTTTAGAACAATAAAAATAGATCAAAAGTTTCTATGTCGGGGATTGATAGGATTGTTCTTAAGTCTGAGAATGCATAATAGAAGTAAACATTAACACTTCAAAAGTTACAGGCACCAAAAATATTTTTAATGGGTTTAGTTAATTTTGATACTTTAAATCTCATTTAAAATAATATTACATTATAAAAATTAAAAATAATAAAAGAAACATATATATCAGAAAGAAATTTATATAAATTTTTATAAAATATATAATTTATAAATTGTACTTTCAGAAAATTCAACGCAAGTTCAACGCAATTGACCAATTAGACTAAAATACTATTAAAAATAAATAATAAGATATTTATATCGATATCAGGGGTGGCTTATGGGACTCCACAGTCTTATTGCCTCAACTCTTTTACGAAGTCATTCTGGATTTTCTTTGATTGGTACAACATTTTTGTAGTCTTTTCTAATTTAAGGTTTGTAATGAATTCCGGTTTAGGTATTTGCGTTTTGTTCATACTTTTATTTGTTTTTGAAAACACAGAGTTATAAATCACTATATATATGAAAATAACACCGATAAAAGATTCTTAAAACCATGTTGCCTTATGTTCTTAAATAATTTCTATATTTTGTAACAATAAAATATACAATAATGTTACAATAATTATAATAATTACAATAATGTAAAAAATACATCTAAATTTAATCAAATCCAATCATCAGTAGGATACTTATATATTATTTTTAGTTATTAGTAAGTTCTAAAACGAGGATTCGAAGGCAATGACAGAATGATGACACTGGTATAAAAAAAAATTATTCTATTTCAATGCCATAAAAATTTGGTCATCTTATTAATTCATAATATTATTAATAAAAACATTAATAATAGTAATATAATTAAGTGTTTGGACTTCAATGCACTTTCATATTATTTAAAATGAAAAAATATGTGTCAATATACATGTAAAATGCAAAAACAAATTTAGAATTAAAATAATATATTATAATAGGGAACACACATTATTGCTATGAAACAAAATGTATTCATTACATTATATAATATTAATAGATACGATCAATAACCAGAATTTGGTGCCTAAAATTACAACTACTATGTTAGATCTAATAAATGTCCAGAGTAATATGTTGAGGTATAAGATATCAACTGAAATTTGGAGTTAGTGATCACCTATCCGCATGATCTGAATTTTCATAATACATCTGTTAAATAAATAGATAAATAGTTCATTGTGCACTTTTCTTAAAAGACTGGCAATTATCTATTAGTATATAACTTTTATATTATTTATTGCACACTCGTACTTCAGGTTCTACAATAATTCGATTACTAATTGATATCAAAAACTTGATATACATGTGGATCTTTTTAATATTAATTGAATCTAATTACTAAACTTATTATTTTTAAACCTTTCAAGATATATTACTAGTTGTCAATTATTTATTTTTTATATTGTTTTAAAATACCAGGTACTTTGAAAAAGTTCAAGGAAATAAACTAAATCATTCTTAAGTGCTTTCTACTTCTACTTAAAGGAAATAAACTAAATCATTCTTAAGTGCTTTCTACTTCTAAATGTACTTCATAGTTACAATATTATCTAAAGAAAATAGTTTAATCGAAAGTATTTATATAGGTGAAAGTATTCTTAAAAATATGAAAGCACTTCTATTAAAAGTACACCCTTTCAAGTGAATAGTTCCAAAATATCTAGACTAGTATCTTTTACAATTCAGTCGTAATTCGAACTCATATATTTTCTAGGTATAATTTTCTAGCATAATAATTATTATTATAGTCTTATGCCATGAAATATTGATTGTCCGTGACCCTGCGTCCATCATCTATTGTTGGACTATTATATGTTAGCATAACAATTAATTAAATATACTATTTTACGATATTACCAAATTTAGCTCTATATTTACCTTGAATTAAGCAACATTGTTGCATTGCTTATTTGCTTTGTCTAGCATACTTTTATACTACATCTCAAAAACACCGAGTTTGTTCATTGATTAGATTTTTAGTATCTAAACCTTGTACCACATAATTTTATAAACCAAATAGCATCTGAGATATCATAACCAAAACTTTATACTTGGATTTCTGTTTAAAAAAACTTTAATATAATTCACAGAAGCTGTTCTTGTGTGTTTTAAGTGATTATGAATTCCTTTATCGTTTGCCAACCTTTACTATTCTAGGATCCCAAGTATTTAAAGTATAAAACTCCTTTAATGGCGTTATTGTTTATAGAGATTTTTTCATCATTGTATAAAATCTTAATTTTCGTGACAAGCATGAAGAGTTTTATGAAGAAAGAAACTAATTTTATACCTTTAAATATCTATAGCAAATATATTTTCAAGTCTATAATAACTTAAGTTCACATCAATAAAATATCCAATATCCATTAAATTTATAAACTTTATATATATGATAAATTATATTAAATAATATATAAATATATTGTACATTCAAATATCTTCCAAAATATCTGAGTTTTCCTTCACATTTAATCCAAATATTTATTATAGTATTATATTAAGGTTCCCACTTAGTAAATACCTATCATTCAATTTACCCAAGTTAACGATTTGGGTGCTGTACGTATTTAACATATTACAAACTGATTATTATTAACCTTTGCTGGCACTAGTGACGTCATTTAAAATTGTTATAAAATACTTAATTTACTTAATTACGAAATAGAAACTAGTATTTTAACACTTCAAAGATTTATATTTCATATGTAAACATACCTTGAGTATAAAATGTTATTTACACAAGATGCAAATTATGAATTAAATATTTATACGACTGCATTATAATAGTTTATTAAAACTGATGCATAAGATTTTAATGAATGATTTATTGAATAGGTTGATCTGCTCTTAAAGTATTCCTCATTCAACGAGCATCGCAATTGCTTACTGTGCTAATGGTTCTGTGATATGATCAATTAATAAAACCAGAATATAGCATTAATTAAATACTTATAATTAAAACTATTTTATATACCTAAAAGAGTAGGTATACTATCTCCCTCCCTCACAGGAACTAATAGAGTACCAGTATCTTTCATTTGCATCCGATGAAATCGGGAATGGGCAATATTAAGCACAAAATCCTACTTAGCGTCGATATTATTAACATTATTATATGAAAAAAATATTAGTGTCAAAAAAAATGGAACAAGATCTTAAATTTCGTGAGCTATGATTTAGCTCGAAAAATAACTTGAGCGGTTTAATAAAATGCTGTTGTATTCATCAATTTTCAAACCCATGTTACCAGTGGCATATCGGGCAACTGGAGGGCAGACGAGCTTACCAAGGCAGGTGATTTCTCTCTGACATTTACCTTTCAGATATAGGCGTGCCACTCGCCACAGTTAAACTGGTAATTAATCGAAAATACCTGAGCATAGCCAAGCAATATTGGGCTGACGAACCCTGTTGTCAGATATCTAGATTGACTTGATTTAATTTGGATAAAAAACGCATTAGTCATGCATGAAATGAGGCTGGGTCTACCCTATAAAGACTTTTGTGGCGACTGTGGCTCTGAGAATGAGAATGGGACTGTGCTTCATTTCATATGTCAGTGCCCTTCTTTAGCTAAGAGCAGATTAAATATCTTCGGATCCCTTTTCTTACCAACCTGACCGAGCTCTCATCCTGCAATTTTAGAGACTTAGCCAAATTTAAAGAACTATCAGGTTGGTTTACCTTTACCTACTGGGAAAGTCGTCACCTTTTTCGGCGGTGGTTGTATATTGACCTTTAAGTCTATGTACAAACCAATGCTATTCCTGTGGTACCACAATGGACCATTATTTTACCTCAAGTGGGCTTTCTTGCATTCAACCTACCTAGTGACCTATGTCACTCCAACCTACCACTGTCATATACAAAAAAGATTTCTGAAAACTGATTTCAAATCTTTTGAAAATATTTAAAAACAAAACGATCATATATCCAGTTCAAAGTTATTCGAAATATTCTAGGTACTTTAAGTCCCGCAAATGATTGTCACTTGGTATCTTCCTGGGACAATCATTTGACAATAAAACAACGCAAATAATTCATATTGTACGCTAGAAATAGTTGTAATTACCATTCCCTAAAAATTCTTACAGTTTTAAGAAAATAAAAGAAATATCTAAAGCCCAGGAAAGAGAACTCCAAGGCCATATTAACACTTACTTTTACCTAACAAACCGCATCGTATTTAAGAAATTTAGTTTAAAATTTCGTTAATTCATATTAAAATTGATTTATTATTAATAACATTAATCATAATCTAATCAATAGTTTAAGCAGATAACCGAACTATTCTCAAACATTAAAATATATAATTGCAATATAATTTGCTAAGTATTCTTATCTATTCATAGATGACTATGTAGTATTGGATATAGCTCAAAAATTATATAAAAATTATTCCATTTTTAAATTAATTGTTTTTTTTTAATAATTTTTTTTATCATAGTTATTGTCATAATCACTTCCATTCATTATAAATCACTTAATTATGATTTTAATGTAAAATTTCTAGTTATCATTGCCAACAATAACTATTTTGCATTAAAGATTCTTCGTGATTAAACAGGTCCGCTCGATTAGATTAACGTCAAAAGTAATTCAGAAAGTCATATTTAATTCATATTAAAATGTGATTTCTTATTTATTGACTTATCTCGAATTCTGCAAGTCTTTTTATAGCTCGAAAGTAACGTGATCACGTTTTGCGCTCCTGCACACGAGTTTTCGATGTGTTATTTCCTTTTTTAATAATAAATGATTTTATTTCTCGATAAGTCTATTGACATTCAAGAGAACATATACTCGTACGAGTAAAAATTAAAAAATTATTAATATTCTTACACTTAGCAATTTTTAACATTTCGATAAGACATTTGCGGTTTTTTCGTCGAAAATAATTTGCGTCGCTTCAGTATGGTTTTGAACTGCCCATGGAACGGATGTCTATATCTACTCTTCAAAGAATTTTGTATTAAGAATTTATAATATTTCAATATTTTAGTGGGGCTTAAATAATACTTTATATTACTTTTAAAATGGGTTTTGAAATAATGTATATTTATTGAATTGAAAAGATACTTATGTATCTTTGCCGTAATACTGAAGTCTTATTTGAGTATAAATCTTGAACTCTTATTTGATAATAATAAAACGAACTGCTGAGTTCATGAAATAAAAACATAATTTTAATTTAATTTTATAAAAAAGTATTTTTTCTTAAAATTATCTAATCAATTGATTTGTCGTTTCATTATTAATTTAATTGTTATTCTGTTGTTTCATTGTGAACAATAAATAAACTTGCAAATTAAATTTGTAGACAAAATGATTGATATTACGCATAGCAAATTTATTGAAAATAATAATTTGTAGATATGTATATATATATATATTTACTTAAGGGAATCAAAGTCTGAAGAGGGTGTTTTA
Source organism: Teleopsis dalmanni (assembly GCF_002237135.1). Classification (NCBI taxonomy): domain Eukaryota; kingdom Metazoa; phylum Arthropoda; class Insecta; order Diptera; family Diopsidae; genus Teleopsis; species Teleopsis dalmanni. The sequence goes on along the minus strand of NC_051847.1, from coordinate 91,411,953 downwards.
CATTTAAAAATATCGAACACATACTAATAAAATTCATATTTGATAAGCAAACACAATACGTAAATAAAAACAAATGTTTTATTCATCGAATATATAAAGAGGGAATGATGAAGAAAACATATATTATAAAGAACTAATTAAAAAATATAGTAAAATTTATTTAAAAAAAAAATTTAGAATATATGCAAAAGGAAGACGATCTATACTACACCTAAGAACACAAAATCCTATAGATATGTTAAGGGATTTATTTTATTAAACGATTTATGCAAAAAAAATTTTATTCATCTTTTTATTAATATATTAATTAATATTTATATTAATAATAATTATAATAATAATTAATATTAATATTAATATTAATATATATTTTAATATACGACGAGGATATATGAAGAAAAAATATAATACTGACAACTAATTAAAAGATTTAGTAAAATTTCTTTAAAAAAAAGCGAACTATGAATATTTGTATAAGGAAATTGATCTATGCAACACCTAAGAAGACAGAATCCTATAGATATGTTAAAGAAATTGATTAAAACAATTTATTTTAATAAATGTTATGTGCAAAAAGAATTTTAATAATATTATTTTTTACATAATCCCTTGAAATGACTAAGAAATATAGTGAAATTTACTACTTATACATATATGTGAAATTTAAACTATTAATATATGCATAAAGAAATAGATTTATGCTTCGTCTAAAAGGACAGAATCATGCAGATATATAAAAAAAATAAAATCTATTTTATATTTTAAATGATATAAACATATTTTTATAGCATAGGAAATATTTAATATTTAACTTTCACTTATAGTAAGTGATCGATAGTGTGTAGAAGCAAATATTTTTTTAGTATGGAAAAGGATGTAAAAGACTAGACAGGTGTAATAGATTTTATAAAAAAGGAAGTAAAAGACTAGACAGGTGTAATAGATTTTAACTGACCAAATCCCTGTAACCACTATAACCGCTTTCGTGAAGACAACGTAAAGAATATCAAGAAAAAGACTGTCCTTGCCCAGCATTTAGCAAGCTGAAAAAATATATAAAACTGCTAACTTCTAACCATAAATTGAAGCCACTTAAAGTTTATTATTATAATGTTAGAGGTCATTCGTTTTCTTTTCCCGTTTTAATAGTTCTCCAATTCGCCAAGGTACTTCTCTTTATTCGAGGATATATCGTACTACTAGACATGGTGTTGAAATGAAAGAATGTAAAGAAAATTGTTGTAGGGTTTCTATATTTAAACATTATAATTATAACCGTGATGATAGAAATATGGTAGCAGTAGTTGATTCAAATATAATTCTTTGAATATCTGCAATTGACTGAAAACAAAACCAGATTTCAACTAAATTTTTGACCACCTACTTGCGTAGACTTACTTGGGATACAAAATGTAATCAAGCTCTTTAAGCTTATATGCATTTTATGCATATATATGTTACTCCAGAAAAACATCTAAACGATATGTAAGTACCAGAAATTGAAAAAATGATAACTGCTGGTAATATTAATATTGTTAATTATACGAATGATTTTTGTTAAGTCCATCATATAGAATAAGGTTCAATTTTATATTTGCTCAAGTTTTGCACATTTTTTTTTAGATTTTAATAACAAATTCCAATTATTAAATAATGATATTAAGATATTTAATTTTAAGAAAAAAAAATTTATAATTTTGTATGATTTAATAATGAAGCAAAATATTTTATTTAATTTTCTTGTTTTTTCATTATAAAGTAAACTATTAAAAAAGTCAAACACATTACTGTATTCTTATTAAATAAAAGCATTACGCCTATAGTGGTCACTTTTAATATTTTCGACATTGATCATTTAGAATAGTGCATACAATTTACTATGCAGATATATGAAAAATGGCCAAAAGTTAATTTTATTATATATACTTTTTACCGAATCCCTCCGTAACTACCAAACTTACTATCTAAATATTTTCATTAACTCCTAAATAACGATCGAATAATGATGGCAAATAATAATGGCATTTTGCCATAAATGATTTTTACTGAATCTCTAATAACACTGCAAGAATTCTGTTATATATTCTGCAAAATATCTATGTATCCCTGTTATTCGTTTAAAATATTCTTAAACAACGAATTATTTAAAAGAGGTAATTTTGATCTAGCACTATATACTCACATTTCTCACTTCCACTGTGCGATTCATAGAGCGCGTTTTCGGGTATTTTCTCGGGTATATGGTACTCTTGAAATTTTTTTTATAAAGGTTTATAGAATATATTTCAAAAAAAAAAATGTATTCAAAAAAGAAGTAATATATATTCGAAAAACAGAATTTTTTCAAAATTTATAATTTTTTTATATTCAGGAAAAAGGTTCAAAACTTTTGCTTTTTTACATTAGTATTGAAATAGAAGAAAAAATCAACACCTATCACACTTTTTTATTAAAGAAAGGAATATAATTTAATTAATAACAATTTAATTTAATATTCTTTGAAAATAAATTCTTATGCCAATTGAACTAAAATCACCACTTCGAGGAAGTTATTTCAGTCAATTCTGTCCATAAAAGAAAATTCGCTCAAGAAGTTGAAGACTACACCTCAGCAGGATTATGAAAAATGGATAAAGATCAAACAGCCTTTCAAACAATAATATATATTTTGTTTGCAAATTTTTTTTTTTATTATTATGACAATAAAATATATTCCATCTCCATAAAAAGTGTACAAAAATTTTTTATTTGTTTTAATTTAAGTAACTCCAACCTTTTTATACATATGTATCTATTATTAGTAAAGAATAGAACAAAATTGAAAATATTTCTTATATATTAGTTTTTATAGTCAGTGTAAATTGGAATCAAATAAATTTGGGCGGATGCTGTACTGCTGTATTGTAAATTATAATTTTAAAAAATAGTGATGTCTTTCTCCATGCAAAAATCTACAGATCTTTAAAAATTATTTTGTCGCTTGATAAATTTTTAATTTATTTCGTCTAGTTCCCATTAGTCTATTATAGAATCAATTTAACTCTAAAGTTTCTGCAGTGTCATGCTGACAAATCACTTAAAAATATAAAAAATGTGTATTTTGTAAAAATATTAAATAAAACACAGTAAGTAGTTTTGCAAATATATTTAACAAAAGTTCCATAAATAAAAATTTTGTTTGGAATAAAAATTTTGTCTATTATTTTAAACAGAGTTTTACATATATATATCATTTAACTTAAATTATAAGTAATTTCTGCTTCAAAAGTATATAATAAAAATCTGTGAGTAAGCGAAAGGCAAACGAATTTGATCACAAACCAAATTTTATTTTATTGGATCAAATTAAATTTAATTTAAAAAACTCTCGTAACTCGAAAATGTTGAAATAACGTGACTAACATCACAAACTATTTTCATAACTCCTCCAATAAAAGAAGTGGTGAAATGTGTAAGCTCTCCAAATTCTAACAAAAATTTTAATCTATTTTTATACTAAATAAAATACAAAAAGCGAAGCCATGAGGAGCAAAGTAAAAGTACTCCGACTCACTATAGTAATAATATATTCAGTGTAATAAAACCACAGAGATAAGAATTAAAAAATTCATTTGAAAAACATTTGTAGTTCTAGTGACGAAAAAGGGAATAGTTAAGTAATACAATTAAAAGATAATACTAGACACTGACTAGCGTTTTGGTTTGGAAGAGGGACGTGTGACACAAGCCCATAGTATGTTATCAATAGAGTTTTTTTTTATAAATAAAACTAATTTATTCACTACATCAGTACTAATGTCAATAGTCACAAAATCGACACTAAAAGTCATTATCAGCAAAAACACCAACAACGGTTACAGCAAAATTATGCAGAATAGGAACTTGAAGACTGAAGAGACAATTTAGGTTCTCAAATAATTGCATTCTCAAATTCAAGTTCTCCACATTTAGTAAAATAAATTACAAATTTGTTCTCAGAATATATTAAGTGGAACCGAAATTGGCACTCTCGGTCCTTTGAGAGTTTTTTACGACCGTTTCAAGCGCCCACTTGTTGTTTAATATGATATTTATATATTATTACCCTACAGTAAGTATAATGAATACTTTACAAACAACAAAATAATAGTTTTTAAACTTACAATCGCAGTGTTCCATTAGCAAAGTGCGTCGGTTAATGTAATTTTATCTAACTTATGCAAGTTCTTAAGCATAAACTGTCAACTAAGACATCATGGCTAAATAATAAGACTCGTAAAAGCTTAAAAACGCAACTTTTTTAAGTTTTATATAATATATATATACTAAGCAGAATTAGTTTTTATTTCAAAAAACTTTAAATATGAAGCAGTTAATACACTTGAATGCATAGATGCTTTATAACATAAAAGTCAAGGTACTGTTTTATTCGTAAGCCTCTACAGACTTAACGAATCAAGCGTTGAAAATATGATTTATAACATTCTCAAGTCGAAGACCAGGAGTGACAAGGCATGGTATTTAAAAAAAGTGATTAAAACAATTAAATAATTCCATGATTTGATTAGGTAGGTATTAATATTTTTACATTCCAGGACCAGCTTGCCAAGGCAGGCACTATGTTTCCTGATATTCACTTCTAGATATTAGCGTCCCACTTGCAACAATTAAACTTGCGATCAAACCAAAATATCTGAGCATTGCCAAACAAAATTCGAGAGACGAACAGAATTCTCTTATCAGATTTCCAGATTGCCTTTGTCAGATTTCCAGATTTCCTATGTTAGACAAACTAAACACAGCAGACAACTTGCTACTGGTTACCTTGCTTCAAGTAAGATGTAACCCGCTCAGTACTACGGTATAGATGCTGACCGGTCACTGGGTAATAGGAAGACATGCTATAAAACTGGGTCTAATTCATAATGACTTCTGTCTTGGTCGTAGTTCTAAGAAGGAAACTGTGGTGTAAGTGTGTAAAGCATAAAAAGGTGCTATTTTGTTTTTCCTCTTATTACTCTAAAATTGATAGCATACAAGATATATTTATCTAAATAATATTTTCGCTAGAAAACTCGATCGATGTTTAGGCATCGACCTATTTGATTTATGTGATATAAAACAAATAATTATAAATCCTTCATTTTAAAATTCAATTATATATTCTAAAAAAATAATTTTTATTTTTTTGTCACTTGGGTTACGAGACACAATAACACTTTGTAATAAAGATCTTAAACACTAGTCACTCGGCTTAAAATCAAAATCTATTCTTTGTTTGCTATTCACTAATAACTCATTTAAATCAGATTATTTGCTTTATATTTTTAATCACTTAGTAATACACATTTTTAAGTCCAAGCATTCATTTATTCGAAATTCATTTGAAATTCATTCGTTTGTGTAAGAAACTTATTATATATGAACAAATTCACGGAAGCCCAAATTTTCTTCAATGTAGTTTTCTACTATATGCAGTTACAGTTTAATATTGCACGTTAAAGTATTTCATGATTTAAATAGTAATATAAACATACTATACGTATTAATAATAATCTGGGTATCTCATTTCAACTGTATGTCCTTTGTTACACCAAGATATATAATTTCCGTATCAACTACTTCATTTATAAGACACCTTAACCTCAATAATTCGAATCGATTTAGTAGGATATGGACATATAAACGCCTTCTTAAGCAGTATCTTCTCTAGCGTATGAATAATATATCAAGCATATTAAAATAGATGATTAAATTGATATTTGTTAAGTGTCCATATAAACAAAGAATACTTCTTCATACTAACTTACTTTGTATCTTATTGCATCATGGAATAATTTGCAATTTTTTCTTGTCATATTTAACTTTAATATTATTTATAGTAATATTTGCATTTTATTTTATCATGTTTAGCTTTAATGTTATTTTTAGTAATATTTTTATATTATTCTATTGTAGATATTTCTATTCAATCATCCAATATTATTTTAATGTCATTTTTTGCAATGGATTTGAATATATCAGCATAAAAGAAAATTATTCAAGATCCACTGAAACATTATATATAGTATTATTATTCCAATCATAATGAGAATAGATATATAGCATTCGATGAAGATGATGAACTTGACATTGAAATTTCATTACTATTATTATCAACATTTGCACCCGATAATTACCATTTTGCAATTTTTTAGGATAGGTATATTATACTAATCCTACAGACTTTAGAAATAAGTGTGTGCTTATCTTGCACTTGTTTGCATGGATTTTATGTGGATTTTGT
>NC_051847.1:91358462-91405588 GCF_002237135.1 Teleopsis dalmanni | reverse complement strand
AGTTTAAGTCTTTAAATGAAATTTAGTGATCATAAAGCGGTTTATTTGCATAAGTAACCGCAGCTGCCTGCAGTATTTTTACTCGGATTCAATTTACAAACACTTGAGCCTTTTGTAGTTATGAGGCATAATTACAATGCAGGCCATTGAGAAGTCAATAGACTCCAAGTAAAATGCGAGTACAAGTTCAACGGCTCCAGAGCAGCGCTGCTTTGGACGTTGGGTACTGAGGAAAATGAACTTTTGCAACTCCAACTTCAGGGCAGCCGCGGTGCTTCATTCTGCTCTAATTACCCAAGCATCAGTCAAGAATGCACAAGAGTGCAAGCGTTTTGCTATTTAAACAAAAACGTAATTTCAGTTTAAATTGTAGCTTTGCGAACGAAAAACAACTAAAACAATGGAATCAGCAAAGCATTGCGAAATATCTCCAAAACTGGAGGTGTTGCCGCTCTGCGCTGAAAACCCACAAATGCCACAGGTGCGCGCATTACTTATGCATCTTCAAGTACAATATTTGGTCAGTCTTGGCTTCAATTTATTAACATTTGCCATTTCATTATTTAGACATGAAGGCGCTCGTATTTGCGATCTTCAAATAGTTTCTTTACTGCAAATTGCTTTATTTTAATTTAGTTTACATGCAATCAAAATAATGGATTTCTGCCCAATATTCAATTGTTTGGAGGCATTCACTATGGAATGCCTTTCAACACAAGTTGCCTTGAGCTTTTTCCATATTTCTTACTTTTAGATTTAAATTTAATCACAATCTTTTTTAACGTATTTACAGTCTTGTTAATGTCTTGAATTATTTTCTTTTTGCAGATTTCGAAAAAATCTCTGTAAGCGGCTCAACTGGTAAATTTATGGTAAGTTTTCGAATGATTGACAATTTCCGTACAAAATAAATCTCAACGTGGCATTAAGCATGTACCAGGCACACTTAACGCCTTGCCGGATGCAAATAAATCTCAAGTAAAATTATTTTTTTTTATTAAAAACCACAAATTCGATTGATAAAAGTTTAAACTTTAAAGCAATCACCGCCAATGTCAACACTCCTCTCTCAACACCCCGGATTTTTAATCTTATTTCGCCGCGAAGTTTACACTTTATGTTTCGAAACTTACATAATTCATGTATGTTTACTTTTTTATTTTGTGATCTATTGTGGTTTCAAATGCCCCAATTGTTAAATTTTCGATTTTATTTGATAAAATTTTAATCCTATTAACAGCACGACAAACGCCATCATTACGCATTTAATCCTATTAACCTTGAACGTTGCATATATGGCAAACCCCCTGAGCAGTTGAAACGAGTAATACTTTTTAGACAAGCTATGATCATATTTGAAAATTAATTTGAGATTAAGGATATTACTACTGAAATAGGTATTAAAAAAATATAAAATTAATAGTGATTAATTTTACAGTTACAAATTTTGGAGACAGACATCCGCCCACAAATCAAATAAATGCGATTTATTATCTCAAAACCTTTTTGGTATGGCACACCTAAAAAAACGAAAAAGGATTATAAATGCTTTAATAATATAAACTAGTTCTAATAATAAATCATATCTGTATATGATCCATTCTTTTGCAAATAAGCGGATTTTGACAAAAATTGACTTCAACACCTTCAATTTGGCGAAATTAATTTTAACAAAAAAAAAAAATTAATTCTTTTTTTATTATTATAACTTTTTATTATTTTATTAGATTATAATATTAATCAATTAAATATTAATCAAAATATTTAATCAAATAAAAAATTTGCCGTTGTATGGTTAGTGAAATTTCAATAAATTAACTAAATTTTTGTTCTTGTCTTTTCTTTTCATTTCAAACCCTTTTATTTAATAAAAAATTTTTGTGAAATAAAAAGACATACCTAGAAAAAAAACTGTGATTACTTTCTTAAGCGATACAAACTCATGAGATGTAAATAATTTTAAAAATCTGGCTGGGTGTTTCAACGGTATTATCATATAAAATAATTCTGGCCACGAAATTCATATTCAAACCATCTGTAAGCTTGTCTATAATAATTTGCCCTTGCTGTCATTGCAAATTTTTCTATTTCATTCGCCATAATTATTATCACTATACTTTGTTGCCAAGAACGCCATACTTTTCTATTTTCGAGAACCAATACTTTTTCGTATTGTATAAGTCAAAGAATGCAGTTTTTCGAAAAAAACCTCTCTTCATACTTAAGAAGAAACATGCTAGATCCATTACGTAATTTGTACCATATATATTTAAAATATATATTTTAAATAAATATAATATATTTAAAATGTGGTTTTATATAATGTAGACACCTATATACAACTAATAACAGGTTAAGTAGCTGTCACTGCGACACGATTATCTTTATTGGTCTGTTTTATCACTAGAGTTAATTTATGATATATATGTACAAAAATGAATGGAAAATTCGTGCAGCCAATATTCACATCTAGCTATTGGATCCGTGGGCTTAGCCCCCACTAAGCTATATGTACACAATGACCAAGAGATAAAATATAAATAAATGAAATAGGTATATAGTATAAAAGTAGAAGAAACATTAAATATAAGAGCCCTCTACAACCCTCTACAATCACAAAAGTTTCGCTCAAATATTTATTATTCATCATACTTAACAAAAAAGCATGATTCTTACATTCAAACTCATATTTTTGAGCAAGATTACCTGTACAAGAACATGTTAATTCTTAGTATCTAGTCAGATTGTAGAGCACATATAGTCATTTAAGTGGATGAGAGGTCGAATTTTCAAATGGTACTACTTTTCATTGTAAAATCTTATATCGGGCACACATTTAGGTCGTCATTTTTTTGTAACTTTAATTTTAATTTATTAATTAAAATTAATAGATTTGAAAGTAATTAATCAATTTAATTATAAAATGAAAAAACATTTCAAAATATTTCTATCACGTGCTATAGCTCTTAGTTTAGTGAAAGATTTGCCCGATTATCTGTTGATTATCCTTCTTCATGTAGTCTTTGGTCGACCGCGATTTCTTCTTCCTTGCAGATTCTATTCTAGAGCGGCATGTGCGATTTTACTGAAGGGTTTACATAAAGTGTGTCCTAACCATCATTACTTTATTTTTAAGATTTGTTTGTTCTTGTTCTGTCATAGCCCTGTTTCAATATCTATTCCATGTTGAAGAAGTAATGTGTTCTTAAACTGACTAAAGGATAAGAGCTAAGACTTAAATAAGTAATAGTTAAAACTTCAAATTTCTCTAATTTAGATAACTGTTTCTAAATTCAAAATTTGGTACACACATATCTACAGTAGGTTAGCTTAGACTATAACGACAATCCCTATGGGATTCACTAAGGCCTATTTTCCCATTGTGTTACCGTATATAGAGAAAAATCATGATTTACAACCATTTAGAACCTTTGGCGAAGCTTAAAATGTGGTTTATTAGAAGTTTTTGTAATTGATTGAGATCTTCAAGAAATGTGGTTCTTTAAGTGTTCAGTCGCCGCGTACATGAGTTGGGTAAAACCAGAGTAGATGAGAGGTACTTTCATCGTCTTTCCCACGGCTGTGACAGGTATGATTAAAAGGAACTTTCAATCTTCTAGCATAGTTCTCTTGTCATAGTTCTCTCTGATCTGTAAGTAAACCTATCATAAGACTAATATCTCTACGGGGTATCTGAGCGAGAATATTGGATTTCCTCTTAGTGGAAAGTGGCCAGATGGCATTCAGACGCCTGTAGACTCATATCTGCAGTAAGGAAACATATATAGTATTTTACATATATAATACACTATATAGTATATAGTTTATTATTTATAGTGCTTTAGGTTTGCTATCACAGCTTTGCTACTTTTATATATAAACTTTCCTATTACTGATGCTAAGAACTGCACTGGAATGTACACTGTACTCGAATGCTCCAGAAGCCTCCGGTTTGATGTTCTGGATCTACTTGTCAACTGTGATTTATTACTGTCTTTGGAATTTCTCTATTTTCAACAAAAACAAACCAAGCACACTTTCGGATGAAGACTAGGCCAAAACGCTGGTTACGATAGCAACAACATGACGTGTTTACAATAACATTGCAATGACACATTACAAACCACACTCAAGTGATTTCATTAACAAAAATTAATCATTTAAATTTTATTTGGAGTCAGATACTTTTTACCATGTATCTGGTTTCGCATTTCTTAATTAAAACATATGTTAAAGTCTCAATGACTTATACTGAAGTAGCAATAACTTTCAATTCCCAAATCAGTTAAAAATCGTGTTTAATAAAATATTTTGTCATAATTTCACTTTCGTTATGAAAGTATCTCTAACATTAAATAAATTTTAATTCAGAGCAGAGTGCGATAATGTAAAGTCATTGTGAAAACGAAAACGAAAACGTATCTAGACAAGTGCCCCGTCGCAAGTATCTTTAACGTTTAATGTTTATTACACTTTTCATTGTTTCTTCTTGTTTTTATTGTAATTACACTTGATTTGGCATGCTTTGACTAATGTTTCGTTGTTATCGGACTGCTCCGTAATAATGTATCTAGATACTTAAGAAGTTGAGTAGTAATAATAATCTTTAGTAGGAAGTAAAAACAATGTCAAAAGGGCAATATTATGGTTTGTTTATGGAAGTAATGTATTGTTTTACTTTCTTTTGTCTGCTGGAAAGTATCTTATCTATTTCAGCGTAAAAAAATCTAAGATACTTGAAAGCAATGTACCGTATCTGTAGTAGTTTCTTGACGTTTCTTGGGTTGATTGAACGCAATTTATTATTTATTACAATTTTTAAATTTTCAAATTTTTGTACCTTTTGATTGGATTTTTTTTCTCTGTTTTGGTTGGCAAAGAAAAGTGGCTGTGAAGAGAAATAATTTAGTTAAATTTTCGAAATCACTTTTGCTTTCGTTTAACCCATTTCTTGACTGCAACTGTTGCTAGTACATCGGCAATCGGCATCAGCGATACGGTGTGGTGTGGTGTTTGCGGTTTTCAGTTGCTGCGATGCCGTTTTTGCTGCTGAAACTAGTAAATATCGTGCATATATGCACAATTACAGTGAAAAGTCGTATGTGCAATGCGATTTTTACGTGGTCAGCCGCAGTAAAACCGCAACTATCCACAATACTGCAAAAGTGAAAATGAAAGTAATTTTGCTTTTACGGATTGCTTAGCTGGAAGCAAAGGCCATTATTGCACCAGTGACGTCGTCACTTTACCTTTCATTTAAGCGATAAAAACGATATCTGCATATCACTTGATCAAGTCGAATGTGATGCAATTCTGCCTAAGTATTTGTAATTTTACTTTTTTAATTAACATTGATTGAAAATTAAGTAGAAATTAATTTTAAAAGTGTTAGAATAAGTAAAGTAAACAAAGATCGATCGGTTTATGAGTCATCAAAAATTTACAACATTAGAAAGTTAGAAACTCGATTCATGTTTCAAATTAAATGTTAAAAAAAAATAAAATAAAATAAAATAAAATAAAATATATTATTTACTAATTTCTATTTGAGCCAGTGCACTTGAGCACTTTTACTCCTTCTTAACTCGAGGTATTTTTAAAAACCCTCCTTACGCCTTGACTAAATTATTGTTTATCACTTCATCAGACTAAGCAATAATTGATCTCAGATCTGCATACCTCCCCGGGGAGCCTGTAAACATTCTGAGATTTGATAACGCGGTGTTAGTAAGTCTGTCAGTTTTCGCAAATAATTTCAGGGCTCCATCCTTTATGTATTTCTTGATCGGATCAATCTTGAAGTCCCTGAGGATGTCATTCGTTCTAATGTACCATGATACTTTGAAAAGTCTTTTCAGAACCTGGCTTTGTGCAATTTCTAGCTGACGAATAGTAGTGTTTGAAGCTTTGCTAAAAGCTATATAACCATATAGAAGTGAAGGACGAATTCTTTGGATATATAATAGTTTCCTGTTCTTAGCATTGAGATTTTCATTTCTGAATACAAGTTGAAAGTGATGAAGAATTTTGGCACAGCTAATTCTTTTCAGTTCAAACTATAATAAAATTGTTATAATATTATAATATAATAACTTTAATTATAATAAAAATTTTATAATAATAATAATGTAATAATAACATATTAATTATAATATAATTAATATAATAAATAGTGATAAGAATTAACTATAATTTAATTATTTTTTACGTTAAAGCACTAAATGCAATTATATTGTTTAGTTAAGTATTTTATAGTGTTAAATTTGACATTGTAAAACTACTACATAAATAGTTACCATTAATTCACAAGTTCGATAAAATTTTAAAGTTTATAGAAAGCTAAGGTTTGAGTGGCCACCTTATTTACCAAAGCCCACTTAAGAACAAATAATGACCCAAGGTGATACTAAGAATGAAGACGTTGCTTATATATAGCAGACCAAGAGATCACCAAAAACTGTTGTAAAGTTCAAAACAGTCGAAAAGAGCAATACTCTCTAATAAATGTAAACCAATCTGACAAGTCAATTAATTTAGTTTCCTTGACCTTAATTTTGAAGGCTAATGTTTATATCAAATTAATTACTACAAAATTTTTTTAACAAAGGGAGATCGGTTTGTGTGCTGTTAGGTAGCACTTTTGCCACTATTTGCTGGTATTCCACCATGCTAGCATTTATATTTGCTATTTGTTTTATACTTCTTCAGTGGTTTTAGCACTTTTTTGATGATTTGATGATTTGAGCATGGATCAAATCACCTGCAAGAAAAGAGATTTACTTCGTTATTGATAAAATTAATTGTAATTAATTATATTTAATAGAATAACTAAGACGCAGTACAATATTTCAAATATATTTTAAGATTACTTTAGTAAATGGTGTTGAGGAATTTTTTGAATCAAAATAAAGATTGACAAAATTTAATAAATTTGAATTGAATTAATAAAATAAATTATGCTTTTTGAACTTACACCAATTGCGTTCCCGTATTACAGATATAGTAGAGTAAAAATATAGAGATAGATCTTTTTTTTTAATTTTATTTGAATTAATTTAAAAATTTTGGTTTTTCAATTTTTATCAAATGCCTTCCGATAAAATATATATTTCTTAGTAAACAATCAGCTATTGACTTAAATACTTCGTGGTCCTGAGTGAACTGTCATCTATGTTAAAATCAACATATGTTTGTGAACTTACACGTCCCGGAGAATTCTTATGCAACTAAAAAAAAACATTACGTACAGTATAGCTTGTGACATGTGACACCATCCTCTTGAAACTCATATCTTTCGTTTTACGGCAAAACAAAAAGGATTTTCATGTACTTCTAATATTAATAATTGACTGTTTTTTGAAATAAGTCACACCTGTCTTTTAAAAAAAATATTATGGCTACCAGTGTATTTATACACAGACTATTTGTGGTTACACAGGTCTTTTAATAATTACTTGTAGATTTTTGCTGCCCCATATAAGACAATCTTATTTGGTGACATATCCAGTAACTGAAATATGAAACATAAAATTAAATCAAACAATGCGAAAATTGGTTATTATCATTATAATAAGTTTTCATGATTTTTGCATGTTCAGTGGTTGTTAAACGATATATATGACAAGCTGACAAACCGTAAATTAAAGATATGATGGTTTGATTTGTAGTTCTACTAATCATATTCTACTCACACCGTGCTGCAAAATTAGGATCACAAAACATAAACCTCTGTATAGTCTATAATCCCTAAAATATATTAAAATTTTTAATTGGTTGATTGGTTTTGGGAGTGGCAAAACGACCTCTGCTGGTTAAGTAGCGCATAAGGGTCATTTTCATAAAAATAACAATGCTTACTAAATATTTAACAAATTACTTTAAATATTGTAAAAATATTTTCATATCAATAAAAAAAAGCCATATTTCTGAAGTCCAAGAAAAGAGTTACATTTTCACGTCTCCACTTGCAAAAATTCCATATTTACTTCACCATGGTTCGTTGGTTAAATTGATCAAATACTATGCTCTAGTAGGTGAAGCAACTAAGATACGTACATGCACATATGTTATAAGAAATTTATTGCAACAATTGTGAAAACATCTGAAATGTGTACTCATATGTTTATATATATGTATCTATACATATATATATGTATCCGTTATAAAAATTGAAAAGAAAACTCTGAGCAAAAGTGAGGAACAATTGATTCTTAAAGCGAATGGCTTCGTTGATAATATGAATTTAGCACAAATTCGTAATGGAAAGAGTTAGTATGAAGTTAAAAATTTTTTTATTTTACTAAATTTATGTAAAAAATAATGTGCATATTAAATCATAATTTTTATCTCTGATATATAAGTATTAACAACACAATAACTATAAGAAAACAGAAATGGTTATAAAAAAAATGACTTAATCAGAGATTATGTTATATCTGACTTAGCATAGACAGTTTAGACAAAAGCTGTGAAGAAGAAGAAGAAAAATATAATATAATAGTAAGAAAAACAAGAACTATTATTACTTTGATCTTTGGTTTTAACGTAATATACAGATATGTGACCTTGTTTTTTCAGTTGAAATGAAATAAGTTTAACCAATAATTATTGATAATCTAATAAAAAGCTGTACTAAATGAATAAAAAACTACTATATATTTTCATTGTATAATGAACTTATCTTTGATTGTTCTTTAATCAAATATCAATTTTTTAAACATTTTAGAGAATCATTTTGTTATTTCTCAAAAAAATATAGTAATAATAGATAGATACTAGATAGGTAGCAAAATATTTGTTTTTCACAATATCTTGAATATTTAATTAACTGAAATTATTTTAAAGGAAACAGTTCATATGGGTCATATTAGTATTGTAACCACTAATTAACTTCTAAAGTGTCCTTTACACAGCATCGCTCGCTGTCAGTGATCGATGATGTGTAAAGGGCTCTTAAGGGAGGTTATAAGTAAAAAAACCAAACAATTGTTGAAGTTGTGAATATAATACAAGTGATTTATATAAATATATAAAATTTGTACTTAAACCTGAAACTTCATTTATATATAATTAATATAGGTTTTTCAAAAACACTGAAAAGTATGTTTTACTTTATATTAAAAAATTTCATAACTAACCTAACCATAACTAAGAAATACGAGAAACTACTCTTTTAATTATTTTTCGATAAAACGATTGATCACTTCATCTGAATCAACTGTAATATCCCATTGAATCGAAATTATGTCATGCGCACTTAGTCTTTCCATTTGCATTTCTTGATAGAAATTTTATTCTCTTTTAAAGAAGAATATGATAGATCATATATTTGTTGTAATTAGTAGAATAACCAAAATCTAAGTAAGGACATATTTCATTGATGGAAAATAAATTTCATCACCCTAACGATTTCAGAACCTCAATAGATGTATCAGATTATAAATTATACTAGATTTCTACTGCAAGCAACGATATTTTATGGTCAATGTATTAAGACACATTTACCTCATTGATTTAATTCAGAGGATGCTTCAATTTCTCGAGCATCTCCTGTACTGCAATATTCATTTCATTACAAATGTTTTCTCCATTATTTTAGTAAATGGATAATGTTTGAAAGAGATTGGGTGCTGAGATAAAGAACTTTTATTTTGAATCAACTAAGAGCAGGATAAATATAGGGTTTTGAATTTATTATATATGTTGGAGATAATTATGGTACTTTCTTATTCTTGAAGATAAGCTAATTATAATGTATGGTATACATTAAATTTTCGTTCTTTTTATTACATGAAGGCACGCAAGTACACAAACATAAATAGATAGAGCAAAATCATTATTAAAATTAAAAGTAAATTAATTAAGGTTCTTTTAAAATATTTAATAAATACTAGATTAGAAAATTGACATCTAAAAAAAATAAACTTAAAACTAATTAAAAATACTCCTATCATATTTCTTAGTTTCTTTCTGTCCCACGCCTCAGTCATATTACATATTTGAACGGATTAGGATGTATATCAATAACACTGTCACCGTAATCTTTGTGGACAAAATCTTAAATCTTAAGTACTTATATTACTTAAAAAAGTGAATAATATTATCATTAACCAGTAATCGAAAAATGATCACTCTTTACTTGTGATCATTTTCAAAATACTACTTCTAAAGATCGCTTAACTTATTTCGAAAAAAACTATATTTTATCGAAGTAAGTTTAACACCTTAACTTTGGAAGGAATCTACCTTGAAAGTCATTTCTTTTTATTTTGAGCATGAATGGTGCAAGATATATTAATGGGGAAAACCAAAGAACCTACTAGACTTATAGAAAGTACCACAAGAATTATGAATCGTAAAAATTGGTTCAGAAATGTGGTTTGATACTCTAACTATGGTTCGGCAGTGATTTAGTCCAATAACACTGAAAAATGGGAAATTACGATTCCTGAGTTTGAAGTTCCAACCCTTTCCTTGTCCCACTTTTATAAGCCACTGAATGTGAACGCAATCTAACAACGATTTTACAACAATTTTATTTTATTTATGCAAAAAATTAAATAAAATTATGAAGTGTTGACATTAGAGTAACTAAGATGATTAATTGAGTGCTGTAATTGGAATTCTTTAAACGTTCAAGATTTATTAGTAAATGATGCAAATACTGTTTCAAATACTCACAAGAATTTTACCTTTCAATTCAGAATAATTATGTTTGTGACTAATTGAACCTAATCGTATGAATTATTTCTAATTAAACAAAAGAAATATGATTAAATTCTCAATACATTTTATTGTCTTCAATATCAGAAATATACATTCCTCTTCTCATAAACGTAAGCAAATGGTAATTACAAACTCGACAAGGTGAACTTGTCATGATAAAGCCAAGTAGTTCACGCCTTAAAATTTTTCTAATTAATTCATTACAAACAAATATAAAACAATACCGTAAACATCGTCTTAATTGTTGTCTAAAGAAACTGAATTAATACAACGTTATTAGCTATGAATCAGAACTGTAAAATAGCAATTAGAAGTCGCCATAACTTTCCAATCTCAATAAATCGGATTATTTTTTATTTGCATGTACAATCCATTTTAAAAAATATTACAAAGTAAAATAACAATTCCTCCCCTCTTTGCAGGCCTCACAATGAATCAACGACAGCTTAATATTTTTGCCGCAATTGGGCTTCTTCTACTTTCAACTCTGTATTCAATTGATGCAGCAGAAAAATGGTCTCGTCAATTGGAAGCAACTGGTCCCGGTGATGCAAGCTCATTCGATTGGGTACCAGTTACACAACCAGCTTTAGCACCCACCGCTGAGTCCGCAGATGCCAATTTGAAGGATCGGTCTGCAAATGCTCGTGTATTGACTTATTCTCAATCGTTTCCACCGAATCCACGTTTCGGAGAATTACAAAAGCATCATAACAGTCCGTTGTCGCAACAGCATCCTTTTGATTATCCTTATCAGTTCCAACGATTTAGTAATGCACCACAAGCATTGCCTCTACGACAATCAGCACCGATAGCTGCTCCATTGAAAGGTAGTCCACTTAAATCTCAGGAACCTACATCACAGTCATTTTTCAGTTTCGAAATGCCATATCATGGAGACAACAATCGTCCTACTGGTAGCTCGCCTACTCTACAAACCGGCTACCAAATTCAGCACACTTTTGGCGGTGGCGCACATGCTACGCTCTTTAGTTCGCCGCTCTACAATCAGCAACCAGTATTTCCATCGGAATTTCATCCCACACAACAAAAGCCCTTACAACAACAATTACAACAGAAGCCACTGCATCAACAGAATTATATAGAAGATACTTTACCAATCAAAAATCTCTTTAAAGAATCGAAACCATTAGCAACACAGCCGCCCTTGCAAAGTGTTGCACCACAAGTTTTTCCGTCTAACCCTGCACAGGAACCAGGTTTCGATATAAACACTCCTTCCACTTTCCAATTGCAGTCGCAATACCAACAAACAGCACCAGCTTCGGGTCATGGTGCTGCTCCTGCAGCAGCTGCTGCACCACAGCAACAAGAAGTACAGCTGTTATATGTGCCTTATGACACTCTCTATAATCAGCAGCAAGGACAAAATAATCAACCTCAGAATCAAGGACTTCCAGTAAACAAATACAATGTTAACCCGGGTCTGCCAGCAGTAAATCCATACCAAATAAATCAATTTTATACTCCTGAACCTCTCACCCAACAAGGACCCAATTATTATGGCACGAGTACAACTAGTCGTCCACTGACCACGTCGTCAAGGCCCGCTAATATTTTCGAAAACTTTTTAAGTCCACAATACACAACACCAAAGCCAAAGCCGAAAGCTCATCAACCTCCACTTGCCATGTTTTTAGCGAAAAATTCTGTCCGTACAACGCAGTCTGATGTTGTGTCCATGCTACGTAATGCAAATACCATTGCTGTAATTGATGCACCAGCAAAACAAATACCTGAAATATTTGTTGGACCAGCTGGTATGCCTACGCCCGAGGGCTTTGTTAAATTTGATTTACCCTATTTATCGCAACTGAATCAAAAGCGAGATCTACGTGATGTACCATTCTTTGTTGCTCCCCTAAGCTACCGCACGCCAAATGGTTTCAACAAAATCCTGCTACCGGAGCCACATGTTGGGTCTATTGTTGTTAATAGAGCAAGGGAAAATATAGCACAGGAACTTACTCCACAATTCCCACAAGCACAACCTCAAATTTCCCAACCTCAACATGCTGGTCTAGTATACAATTTGCCAAACCAAAATGAGATTGGACAATATCAAACCACAACCCAACGACTACGTCCGAATGGACAACGTATAAAAACAGTTTCGCCAATTAAGGACAATTTTGCCAATGTTTTACCCAGTCTAAACAGTGAAAACCAATATGAAATAACTACGCAGCGTTCTACTTTACCACCTTCTCGAGGAAATAAGTTTTCATACTTCGCTAATCAAGATGTAATACAAGAAGTGACATCACCAAAAATAACAAAACAGGAACGTCATAAAAAGAAGCGACCACAAAATGTTCAAATTGTTCAACCTGCATTCACACAAACAATCACGAATCCCTACGCTCAATTCCAGCCTGCACCGAACCAGATAATAAATGACGAATATTTCAAGTCTCAGTCCTATAAGCCATCCTCGACCACATCTACTAGTACAACGTCCACAACAACAACAACTACATCTACGACCGAAGCATCTCCAACGTTATTCAATTATAACACCAGTCCACAGGTTGAATTCCAAAGCGCCATTGGACAATTATATCATGACGTCAACTCACCGCCAAACGTTGAGCAATATGTGCCACGATTCACGACAAGACCACCACCAGTGACAACAGCTGAAGAAGAGTATCGCATGAAGCAATATTTCCGACAACAAGATGCATTCCGTAATCGCCCGAAAATTGTCAATCCAACAACTTCACCATTGGAGCAAGTTCAATATGAACAAACTTTCGATCCCACCACAACACAGAAATCAATTCCTTCTAAGCATCGTGTTACTGTTTACACACCAACAACTACTCAATCTTCCTCGGTAGATGATACATTAAATACATTGCCACCACAAAAAATAAACGATGTTCAGAGCGGAGTGGAAAAAGAAATACCTTTAAATCATCGTCCATCGTACATACAAAATGAAGTAAGTGAAGGACCCGTAGAGTTCGATCCAAATCCTTATCAGCTGCCCTCCGAGTTGCCACCACTTACACCAAACTTACCAGGACTTGTTAATAATCTTCAGGAAAAAAATAAACAAATTCCAGTTGAACAAATTGTTACAACAACACCTGACTATGAAGCAGAACAACCCACACGCCCCTCCCGTCGTCCGCTTAACCGTGTACGCAAGCCCGTTATTTCAAAAGTTACATCATCAGTTTCATATTCTGAGTCAGAATATTCAACAAGACGTCCATCATTACGCACCAGACGTCCATACGGCTCTCGAGGTTCCGCATCTTCAACAACACCAGCATCTGTAGATAATGAACCCACTTCAACTACAACTCGCCGTCCATCAGCAGCTCGTAATCCCTTAATACGTAATCCAAACCGTGTACGTTATCAACCTACACCGGAAGAACGTCAAACTTTGCGACTAAAACCAAAGAAACACCACAGTAGTTCCAAGAAGACAGCAGGCAAGGAAAACAATGAGGATCTTGAATATCAACGAGATGTACTCAACCAGAATTATCCAGTTTTCCGTCCAGCCACTTCCCGTAAAACAAGTAGTCCGACAGCGATACCAACAACTTATATCAACCCAACAACAGAGTCGTCCGCTTCAGAGTCACAGCAAGTATATACAGTAACACCAAGTAACAATATTGAGAGTGAACAAGGATTCCCAGCAGGATTGTTAGAACCAATGCAAATAGCACAGCAATATAATCAATTTTCAAAGGATAATTATGGTCCAGGCTATTTCCCAAATCAAGAAGATCTTAACCCCACTGAACCTGCATATAGAAATGAAATTAGTCCAGTTTATACTACAGTACAAACTACTACACCGACTACAACTACCACAACGACAGAAGAGCCTATAACGACCACCACAAGACGTTCGCCTTTCATACGCAGAAATTATCCCCGACTACGTACCACAACAGAATCGCCAGCAACAACAACACAAGCCCCTGAAGAGAAACCATCGGTAAGTTCTATAACATTCAAGTAAACTAAAAATGTAATATATAACTAATTACTTCAAATTAGATAAGACCACGATTGCCACCAAGAAAAGTCGTCAAAGTACGAACACGTACACGTCGTCCTTTGCATCCTGCATCCTCTACCGTAAATCCTGAAGAAGAAGTTGAACAAGAACCCAAAAATGCTTACCGTAAAGTAAACCGATACAACCAAGATTTGTATGACAGCGATGTAAGTATAAGAAAGATGAATTGCGCTGTAGCCCACTAATCCAATGTCTTTTCAGACTGCAAAACGTCGCTATAAAAACCAATTTCATTTGGATGGCCAAGAATCTCAATGGTCGCCATCTGTGAAAATTGCGAGTAGCAGCAACTTTAAACCAGTAAATCCAAAATCACGGGATCAATATGAACACAAATTTGAGAATGAACCGGAAATCGTAACAGCCGATTCAGTATCTGCCGAAAAGGAACCAGATGTATACGAGGTCAAAGTCTCTGCTGATCTTGGCTCACAATCAACTGGCTCTAAAGCATCAATTAAGGCACCAAATTTGAAGTGAGTTCTCAATAACGAAAGAAATCGAATTCTTAGCATTATATATACCATATATAATTCTTTCTAGGCCAGAAAAATCGTTCGCTGAACTTCTTGAAGAAGTGATGGGAAAGGCTCCCGAGGAATCACCACTTGACGAAGATACAAGCAATAAATCGATTGATAATAGCTCATTTTTCGAATCTCAGAAAACGACAGTTGGCAATCGACTAAATAGACGAGGAAAATGGAAGAAAATTAAAATTCCATCTTCCCAAAACAATGAAAGCTTTGAAACAGCGGAGTCTCAAAATCTAGGTTCTCAACTATTGAATTCGTTATACGTGGGTGACAAAGAAAAGGTAGCACCTGATTTTAACAGTGAAACGACAACTGCAATTACGCCCACCACAGAAATCTTAAGTACATCAACTCTCACAACAACAACACCAAAGCCACAAGCAACTGCACATGAATACGAAGTAACGACAGCAAAGCAAAACGAACTCACAACCACTGCAAGCACATTTACAATGGATGAATTTGCTTTTGATGATCTGAGAACTACAACGCCTATACCACTAGAAACAACAACGATAGACAGTGCGACGCGTAGAGTAGATGAAGAAGACTTAACTAGTGCAGACGATTTAGAGTCACAACCTAGTCTATTCTCTGAAGTGCGAAAACAGTTGCATGATTTGTTCGCTATCGAAGAAAATGAAGACCAAGCGGCGACAGCGGCTCTAGCTGCAGTGGGTAAACGTCGGCAAGAGTACACAAGCATAAAGAGGACAAAGCCGGAATCTACAACCACAACGCCAACAGAAGAAAGTCCGTCTACCACGTTGGGTACTGCTGTTGAAGATAAAAAAGAATTTCACAAAGATTTAATGGAGCACGCAGTTTACGCAACTTCCACTTCTACACAAGTTACATCCGAAACAGAAATCTGCTATAGAGGGCGATGCATACGTTCAGAGGATTTGCCAAAAAATCACAAATTAAATTAAGAACCAATTAGGTGTAGACGTAGATATCAAAACTCAATGCGGACAAATCATTTAATGATTTTTTTTTGTAGTACGGAAAAGAGATTGTGATAAAATACACTGAGAATTTTTTTACAAAATTAATTTTTGCAATAAGCCCGAACTCTTTTCTCAAAACCAACCGCTTTTCCGGTTTTTCCCTACTTAACCTCAATGTACTGATTTGAGTCATGGCTTTACTTCCTACAAGTAAATACTTTCTAGCTTTGTATTTAACCAATTTTTCTGAATTGTTTGTACTAAAGTAGCTTTAAAATAAACTTATATATTAACTAGTTTAAATTTCGATTTAAAATACAATTAAATTAGTAACAAAATAAAATATATTTAAAATTTATATTAAATATTATTTTAAATTTCTTGTAAGCAAACGATAAACAATTAATACGAAAAATGTTATAAACATATAAATTTAAAATTAGATTATTAGTTAATTTAAAAATAGTTTTACGATTTTTATATTTAAGTTTGTATATTATTAAATCATTAATATAACAAAAATAAAAATTAAATTAAACATGGCTGTGTGATTTATTTCAAAGTTTCCGGATACCAAGAATAACATACGTATAGAGATTCTTAATCGCAAATCCTAAAGCTTCAACATTTTATAATAATTATTATTAATAATTAAGATCCTTTTAAAGCAATAAATTAATATTAAGATTAATCACAAGTTATTTAAATTCCAGACTATGGTAATTAAAGCTAGCAATGTTAAGTCCATAAATTAATTTCTGAGCCGAAAGTTTAACACCAATAAAATATTAAGAACTTGTGGCATTTTACCTATAAGCCTTGCTGCTTATCTTAACATGCAATATTAAATTGGGTTATATACCTAAGAAGCTAACAATATCAATTCTAATGAATTAATGGATTCTAGATTGCATGTTCAGAATTCTAAAATGTCTAGAAGTTGTAAAATTATATTAAAAATGCTTAAATAAGCTTAATTGTATTCGCTAAGACAGTAAAAAACTATATTCACAATTTTTGACCCTTCTTTTTTTACCCCACAGCGTCAATTGTATGTGCTCAACCAATAAGTATGTATTTCGAGTTATCTGAGCTGATTATATATACTCGAGCTGTTACCAAACATTTCACTGATGAAGTAGTCACCTTCATCAAACACCACTTATGATAATATCAAGTCGTTATCTACATTATTTGTCCAGAAATCCAGAAAATAATAAATAGTAATACTACGTAATAGTTACATAGGTTGAAAGATCTAGAGTATGTGGACTACATTGTACTGCTTTCACACTTACATCAGCAAATTCAGTCAAAAATTAATGAATTGCAAGACGAATCGTCGAAGACTGCAATCATTTATCAATCGATGTCTGCGCAAAATATTAGTCATATAGTGACCTAGAACGATTTTAAAGAGCTATGGAGAATAACGCACCAAATAAACGTAAACAAAGAAATAAGTAAAAAGAAGTATAGTTGGATTGAACACACACTGCGTAAGCTTTCTGAAGACATCGCACATGGTGCACTTACTAGGAACCCCCAGGAGACTACGCGCAGAGGCAGACAAGCCACGACCTGGAAAAAGACAGTTCAGCAGGAAACAAATCGTTTAAAAAGTTGAGAGGATAGCACAAAATAGAAACCAGTGGACAACTTTTATAGACTCCTTAAGCTCCTAATGGAGTATGGAAGTAATAATAATAATAATAAAACCGCGTGAGGCTAGAATACAGGCACTATCCCCACACCAGGTAAGAAAGCTAGTAAGAATTTGCTGAATTCAATATTAACGTAGTGTTGCTACTGGCAGTTATAAAAAAAGGCATTAATGGATATGGTGTACATCCCAAAGCTTACGTCCCCATAGCTACTTAGAATATATGATAATACTAATCTGAACAAGAGACCATTACCTATATTAGGTGTACTATCTCTTGACCCAATTTCTTGACTTATATACAAATCTGTATAGAAAATGTGCGTTTATTCCTCATATAAATCATATAATATATCTGTTTAATTATCAATTTTATCAACGCAGTTGATTAGCTCTAAATTACTAACATTTACTTGACCTAAGAGCCATTACACTCTATCCTCGTTCTTAATATAAAATATTGAAACTGTAGTTAAGTTATTGTTGTTGTAAAAGTGAACGAATTTTTTTTGTTGTATTTTTACTACTCTTTGAAAAAACTCTTTATGTAAGCCATATATATACATTGTAATTACTAGAATTAATACATTAAATTAATTAATTACAATAATTAAAAAATGGTGATGTTTGCTATTCCGTTGCCGCACATCTTAAAATCAATTTTTTCTTCAAATTTTTCCACATCTGTTTCCTTTTCACTAAGGTACTAGAAAATGATATAACCAATCCAACCACAAAAAAAGCTTTTCAGGGTCACCATAGAGTGTACATATATTTGTAGAAAAATTAATATATAAACAAGGCAAACCACAGCATTTTATAGTAATTAAACATAAAGTTGAAAATATATTAGACAATTTAATTAATATAAATATAAACAATATAAATATATGCCAAATTATAAAGACAGTCACTATAAGCTTAAGCAGTATGAAAAATACATATTTTTATAGTTTGATTTAAAATAAACAAAATATCATTTAAACATTCATTAATATCACGAATATTATACGTTTACAATTATTAAGTTTATATAAACTAACACAATTTACTTGTCTTTTAATATTAAGTTTTTTAATTATCGAGTTGGTTTAGTATTTATAAATACTAAAATAAAATGTTATATAAAATGTGGAAAAAAAATATAATGCGTCATGAAGAAACGTGATCAGGTCAATGTCTTTTCTTATAATAGTTTTACTTATTCATAATTAAATAGCTATTCATTGACAAGTAATAAACCGTTTAAACGATCTTGCACTACCGCCAGCCACTTTAAAGGCTAATAATCCAGTCGTTATGGTTACAAAATAACTCAGCAACAAAGTGGTTGCATACATTTCATTTGCATTCAGCAAAGTGATTAGGGACACAAATAGATGTGTACCAACAACATACCCTACATGCAAATAATTTGATATATCGAGAGCATTAAAGAAAATGATGTTCCAGAAAGTATGCAACAGCACAATTGACAAGGCTTGCGTTGCTGAAGTTATAAAAAAGACTTCTGAACCACCTTTAAGTCCGATTGTTCCAGGTCCGGCCTGTCGAAATAAAGTGGATTGAAGAATAAACTCAAACTTTTATTGTTTCATTAACTTACCATGTCTGCTAGCAAATTCACCAGCGCAAATACACCAGACATTATACCAAAGCCTAAGCCTGAAACATACGCTAATATATGCTTATTTTCCGTAATACGTATGCTATCCGTAAATGCGCTCAAGCCCTGTTCCGAGCGGCGTAATAAACGATACACTATAAAGCGGAAGGCTTCTTGAAACAACACGGAAAATATTACACCAAACGCCAAATATTCTCGTAGAGGTACCACTATGAACCAAAGCACAGACGATACAAGCAATGATACCAACCAAAAAAATGCTGCAGCTATAAGTATTATTATTCGTATTGGATCATTGGAGATGGTGAAAACAAATAACGCAAAAGGCAAGCCAAATGCTATGAAAGTGCAACCGAAAAATTCTGGCAGTGTCATTTTTTAAACGATTTTAATATTTTATAAATAGTTTAGCTTTTATTGTATACGTTTTTATTTTTATATCAAATAACTTCTTAAACATAGCACAAAATCTTAATGATTTTAATTTGCAAACACAGCTATGACTCCTGCATTTCACAAAACACTATGAAAAATGCACAAAGCATCAGCTGTTGATACCACTATTGTTTAGATGTTACACTTTAAAAAGTAATTTGATAAAACACATTGATAAGCAGCAACTTTTTATTATATATGTGTTTGTTATATCCAAAAATAATTATTGTAAAATGATCATACTCTTCATTACAATGTTGTATGGATAGAATAAAAATGATATTAGAAACTAAAATAAATGAGCAGAACTGTAGAAAAATCAAAATATTTTGATTTCTATCAATCTGCATTACATACCTGCAAATCGCACTCACACTTTCATAAATGCCATAGCGAAGTGTAACGAAGACTTAACAATATATTAGTTAATATAAATTTACATTTTTAATAACAATTTATAGCGAATGCATAGGTTTTAACCCTAAAATTATTGAGTTTGTTCTGCTGTTATATTTTATATACATATAAAAATATATAATTTATAGATGTTACATAAAAATATTATTTATCACATACCTATTATGAAGGTAAAGATATTATTGCATCAAATATATTTAAAATATAATTGCAATAATATAGAACTATTATTTTGTAAGCAAAGGAATTCACATTTTTATTTCATTTCGACAAAATAAAACAATTGAAATAAAATGTGCCAATATAACATCAATTTTATTAAAAATAATTATTATTAAAAATAATTATTATTATTAAAAATTTATTATTTTTTTTAATTAAAAACACATTGATTACGATAAAAATCGTAGACTTATTTAATATATTCACAAAATATTCTTTTTTTAATTTAAATCACCTCATAGTTGATGTGAACCCTTTTCAATTAATTGTGCCTACTTTTATAAAATATTTGCAGTATTCTACTACTAAAACGGCACGAATTCAGAAAATTGTTACCTTACAACCCTAATGACTGGGTTGTACGTAAACAACCCAAAATAATTTGTACCATAGCTTGCAGTCATTCTCAATTTTTGATTTTATATTGAATATAAAATATATAATGAATAAATATTTCAAAAATATTAATATATTTAGAAGAAATTTTATTATGATTTTCTATTATACAAAAACCCTTCTATCAAATAATTATAAATAAATTTGATTTTGAAACTGATAGAACAAAATTTGTGAAAAAATATATATTATTATTATTTAATATATTATTTTTTATCATTATTATTTATTATTATACTTAACATTTATTAATATTGTATTTATTAATATTTATTATGATCATTATTGATTCAAAGAAATTCATACGGCACTTACAAAAATTATGAAATTTTATTTAAAATCTAAACTAATAATAATAAATTTGTTGTGGATCAAATTAGGTTATAAAAAAATGGTGTATATTATTAACATTATTCTTCAATAATTAATTCTCCGTAACATAAAACACTTTTCATGAATTTATACAGGTTTTTAGAATTACTACCACTTAACAAGACTTTAATTTCTTCTTCGAACAGAAATGGTCAAAAGATAGACGCCTATGTTCTCTGAAAATCGGACATACAACAATAATATAATATATATTTTTAATTTCATAAAAATTAGACAAAGAACCACGTTCAGGTTGTGCTTTATTAAATTCTCTGACGTTAAAAAGACCGCCTCTACATTTAAAAAGTACGCACGATATGCGCTGCGTTTTCGTAAAAAAAATAATGTCGTATTGTTATATTCGCGATTTATGAAAAAATAAATTGTGTAACATTTTTTTATTGAGTAGCCTTTATTTTGTATGTAAATATATTAATATGCATAAATACATAAAAATTCTAAATTGTATAATTAATATATTTTATAATATGGAATATACAAAAATAAAACAATTTTTAATATATAATCTTGTTCTTCTTAATAATTAATTTCTAGGTAATATTTGTACTTTAATAATACATATTAATCAGTTTCATTTGTAAATACTTATGTTCTATAGATTCATTACACAAGATTTTACTCCACTAACAACTTATACAACAATTAATTATTAGTAAGTTTCATCAGACTAATATCTCTACATATATTCCAGATTGGGATTCGATAAATTGTTTGAATAATATTCAGTTTCCATTATTCAAAGGTGAGGTTTCATCATTCGATTCATCATCTAGCTTAGATACTACAATAGAAGAATTACCACTATTATTTGACGGATAGTTCCATGGTTGAATATTTGTACGTCCAAATACAATAAATAGTAAACTGCCCACAAAATAGAAAGACGCAGATACATAGAAAACCACTCGCCACTGCATAGGATTTGTCTGTAAATTGTTGTAATTAAAATATTTAAAAATAAATTAATTGAAAAGCAAAAGTCCCATACCTCATCGGTTACAATGACACCAACAGCAAGTGGTGCTATTATAGCTATTATGTTCGCGACGCAATTCGTAATACCCATAAGAGCTCCAGCATAATTCGGAGATAGATCTATATGATTTACTTGAATTCCTAAGTAGGTAGCAGAATTTACACCTACGGCAACTGTTAACAGCGTGACTGCTATGGTACTTACATTAGTATTGCTAGTTGTTATATAGCCAAGTGTAATTAATGCGCACATAGGTACCCATTGACCGAGTGTATTAAAAAATTTTCGGGAAAAGGATAGTGTAATTCCATTTAAACCATTAATAAAGTCAGCTAAAATTGTGAAGCAAAATGATAGTATACACATGACTAAATACGGTAAAGCTGACAATGGTCCATTGCTACGAATGTTAACGCCAAGTATATTTTTCATGAATGTTGGTATTTCCGTCATTAATGTCCAAAAGCCCCAATTATTAGAGCAATGTACTAATAATAAAGTCAAAAAGGGTCTAGAAGTCAATATTTTTAACCATGGTGGGCTATGTAGCATTCTTGTTTGTTCTGTATGAACAATACGGCTTTCTGACATAGAGTTATCTATAAATCTACGTTCATTATTTGTTATGAAAGGATGTTCAGCTGGAGTACTTGCGCTGAGCATGTACCAAACAATCGACCACAATATGCCAGCTACACCAGATGCATAAAAAATGCTAGGCCACCCCATCCAAGATGAAGCCATAAAACCACTTACAAATAACATAATTACAGTTCCGAATTGTGATCCTGAGTAGCAGCAAGTAACTAAACGTCCGCGTTCCTCTATAGGTGACCACTTTGATAAAAATGTGTGTGTCGAAGGAAATATCATACCCTGACAAATCCCTTGTGTTGCGCGTAATACCAATAATAATGGCCAATCTCCAATTTCGGCACAAAATGGTGTTAGCACTGCCAAACAGGAACAGATTAGTACTCCGAAAAGAAACGTATACTTAGCCCCATATTTATACGATAAATAACCACCAGGTACTTGAGTGATAACATAACCCCAGAAAAAACTGCTTAAAAGGTAAGACTTAATGCTCTCATCCCAGTCGAATTCCTGAAACAATTTAATATATACAAATACGTTTTTAATTAATGTGCAAATAATCTTGAAGCATAAAAAAATATGCAATTTTTCATAACTTTTTAAAACAAACTGCACTATTTATTTATAATAAAATAAAATAAAGTAAGCACTAACCTGAAAATCAGGATTGGTGGGATTTCTATCAGTCATTGCCACAATAGCCACGGAAAGGTTGACACGTAGAGCATATGCTACAGCTAAGCCAGTAAATACCAGAAAGCATTGCAAATGTCGTACACCAAAGCGAGGCCCTAAATATATAAAACAATATATATAGATATAGATGCACATTGATGTTGTAAATTGTTTACCTTGTCTCTCCTGTCCAATTTGCTGATAACCATTGGAACGAAAGCAATCACAACACAAACCCATTTTTATTAGAAAAGAATATATTAAGGTCAGCAATTTTCAGGACACATTTATTTGAAAATAATAAGTGTTTCTATAAAATACTTGGCAATTGAATAATAAAAGCAACAAGTTGAACTAAAGTAAATATAGCTATAACGCTAAACAAACAAATAAAAAGCAGCTGATAGTTTGTAAACAAAAGTGCGGAACGGCGAGAATTGAACAGAATGATTTCAGAAAGGTGAAGTTGTAAAATGAAATGTTAAAACAATAATTCAGCAGAGATTGTATTGACTCACCACAGAGAGGTGGTGAAGTTAATATAAATAACTTATTAGTTTAATTAAATAAAAAATAATAAATTAGTAAATTTCTGATTTATTTTAATCCATTTTTTAAGTCAGAGAAGAGAAATTGATTTCGGTTAGAGTTATTCCCAGTGATTTTAATATATGAATGCCTTTAAAGATATCTGAAATTTTCAGCTTTGTGGATCATGAAAGGTTTTTGATATATAAATCTATTTTATGTCACTAATTGAATTTGAAGGCAAATTAAGCGTTAGGTAAAAAGTGTATTATTCAAATTAATTTGTAGGTAAATTAACTTATTGCTTATAAAAATCATCTATAAAAAACTTAATACAAACAATTTTGAACTACCAGGGTTTTTACATCTGTGCCTGTATATTGCCCTATATATTAATACTAAGTTAAATGTATTGATTAAAATTAGCCATTTTTATTAAGCACATATAATTATAACGAATTTATTTCAGTTTTGTACTTTGGAATAATTGTGAATATACATAAAGACATACAAATTTATTAATACATTTTATCCTTAACATTTAAATTGTAAATATAATTTGGAATTCAATTAAAATATTTCTTAATAATATTTATATATATATATATATTAATTATATACATTAATGCAGTCAAATTCGCTTCAATTATAAATACTTTCGGTAAATTTTGAAGAATGAATAGGCAAAATTTTTTTTATTTCGCTTACATTTCAACTTAAGTAGAAATAATTTAGCAAGGCGAAAAAATAGACCAAGATAAATTCGTTTGGAAGCGTAAGTCATGTATATGACATTTATAGTAGAGAAGTTTCGTCAGAGTAATAGGTACTTATCACATCATTTTTAATTTGAGATACGATAAAATTCAGAAATAGTTTTTAATTTTCACTATTCAAAGGTGACGTTTCATCATTTGACTCGTCTGCTTGAGTAGGAACAGGTGTATTGGAATTCCTCCTGCTATTTCCAATGTGGTTCCACGGTTGAGTGTTTGTGCGACCGAATACTATAAATAGTAAATTGCCCAAAAAATAGAAAGCAGCAGACATATAGAAGATCATGCGCCATTGCAAAGGATTTGTCTAAAGAAAATAATTAAAATGAACCGCATTAAATATATACACATCTATTAATGGAAAACAAAAAAAATATACCTCATCGGTCACTATAACTCCAACAGAAAGTGGCGCTATTATACTTATGAAATTTGCTGCACAATTGGTAATGCCCATGAGAGCACCAGCGAAATTCGGCGAAAGATCTATGTGATTTGCTTGAAAGCCTAAATAAGTAGCAGCATTCACTCCGACTGCAATCGTAAGCAGTGTTATTGCCAGAGTATTCATGTTTTCACCAGTTGTAATATAGCCAAGCCCAATTAATGCACACATTGGTACCCACTGTCCCAGTGTATTGAAAAATTTGCGAGAGAATGACAAGGGCATACGATTGAAACCGTTAATGACATCAGCCAAAATTATGAAACCGAAAGACAACAAGCACATGACTAAGTATGGTAACGCAGATAGAGGTCCATTGTTGCGTATATCAACATTTAGTATATTTTTCATAAATGTTGGTATTTCGGTCATTAGCGTCCAAAAGCCCCAATTATTAGCACAGTGAACTAAAAGCAACGTTAAAAATGGCAATGAAGTTAATATTTTGAGCCATGGTGGGTTATGCAGCACTCTTGCTTGTTCCGAATCTGATAAACGACGCCCTTGAGCAGATGTCTCAATATATCTACGTTCATTAGTTGTTATGGACGGATGATCAGCTGGTGTGCTGGCGCTGAGCATGTACCATACGATTGACCACACTATTCCGGCTACACCAGATGTGTAAAATATACTAGGCCAGCCCATCCACGATGAAGCTATATAACCACTTACAAATAGCATAATAACTGTACCAAATTGTGCGCCTGAGTAACAGTAACTAACTAAACGCCCACGTTCTTCCGCAGGCGCCCATTTCGATAAAAATGTGTGTGTTGAAGGAAATATCATACCCTGACACAGGCCTTGAGCTGCGCGCAATACCAAAACAAATGGCCAATCTCCGATTTCAGCACAAAATGGTGTAAGAATCGCCAAACAGGAACAGATAAGTACTCCGAAAAGAAATGTGTATTTGGCACCATATTTATACGATAAATAACCACCAGGCACTTGAGTAATAACATAACCCCAGAAGAAACTGCTGAGGAGATAAGACTTGATGCCCTCGTTCCAATCGAATTCCTTAAAATATAATTATCATATTATTATTTCACATACGCGGAATTATTATGATAAGGTAATTAAGTTTTATGCAAGACGATATGACAAAAACATAAAGCGAATGCACTATCATTTTACAAAAAACACAGCATATTGGAAGCGGATACTGATAATGCAATGACTAATTTTTGGCTTCTTGCATTTCAACTATGCCAAGCGAGTTTTAACAAAACTGACTCATTAGTGCTCAATTACTTATTGTTTTTTTATGTTTAATTAACGGTTGCTATAATTTGTAGCCTTACCTGAAAATTAGGATTGGTGGAATTACTATCAGTCATAGCCACAATGGCCACGGACAGATTGACACGTAGGGCATATGCTACAGCTAAACCACAGAATACCAGAAAACATTGTAGATGACGTACACCAAAGCGAGGACCTATAGATATAATATAACGTATACATATAGATAGATATCAATACACCCACGTAATTGTTTATGTACCTTGCCCTATCTGTTGATAGCCATTGGAATGAAAGCAATCACAACACAAAACCATATTCAATATTAAAACGAATTTTATCACAGTCAGCAATATTTATTAAACATTTGTTAAATAAAGTATTTTGTGCGTTTGTTTGTAAATAATCAGATGTATGCACTGCGCTCAACATATATCAACAGATACAATCAAATTGATGGCAACAAAGCACAAATGCAAATTCGACGAAAACAGCTGATAGTGCTACCAAACCAAAATACGGAACGCGGAAAACAAAACACAATGCATTGTTGAAACTGCAAAATACAAATATTGAATTAGAATTTATTTTTAATAACAGAAACGAATTTCATTTTCGTGTTTAAATTCACAGAAATTATTAATGTTCAGATAGTTTTTATATAGTAAACGGCTTATTTAACGAATTATATTCGTTCGTTAAAAATTCGTTAATGTGAATAAATATATTAAACCGCAATATATAATTTTAACCGTTGATTTCACTGTTTCCAAATTAAGTAAAGTATATAATAAGTCAGCAAAGTTGTTGACTTAAGTTGTTATTGAGGCTTAAATTACGACTATGAAATTGGATCCAAAGACTTCAGCTCTTATGCAGTATTCTTTTAAATAATTTAAATCCGTTTTTTTATATTTTTTACTATGACTTACTCTTGAAGGTCTTGTAAAATCATGATTTCTATATAACCTATATTACTTCCTGTTGCCCATTGTACAAATTCCTTAGAGAATAGAGAGAATATTCTAGTGGGGATATCAGATGTTATTTTAGTAAAAGGTTTGCTTTCAACATTCCATTCAACCGAAAAAACTAGTGGAAAAGTGCTTATAGTGATAAAAGTTAATTCATATTGAGGTCTTTCATAGGAAAGTAGTTTATAGCCGAAAGAAATCGTTTGGCGCAACCTTCCAGGTAATCTTCTGAATACAGAACTCCTTTGTCCGCAGAACTGCAATAGCGCATCCCAACTAGTAGAACGAAATTAAGATTATTGACAGTTTATCTGAAGAGTTATGGCCTGCTTTATCATCTTAACAAGATAGCTCTGTTAAAGAAATTTTCAGAGAAGGATATCTGTGTGGTATACTGTTTCCATATGATATAAGAATATCATCTCCCATTCGAAAATAAGAGTTTTGTTCATTTAGGGAAGGTTAGCAGTACAAAATATTAGTAATATACATGGTGCCTTCCTCCGCTGAGATCAAGTAAACTGCAAATTCTATTATTATTAATATTGTTATATTAACTCCCAAACTGATTGAATATTTATTTTTTTAACCATTATCGTTAGCTTCATATAACTATGGAGTACAATATTACTATATAATATACAATATATATATATATATATAATCAATACAATTTTATAAATACATATTTTTATAATAAATGAATTTGTGTAATTTCTTGTAAAATCTTAAGGATTGGTGTGATGGGAATAAAGTTTTATTAATGTGGTGTCTAAATATTTTCAGCAATTTACTTTTTTGGATTTTGGATGTTTGGATTTATTTTTATTTTGATTAAACATTTTCTTTACTCTTCACTATTATGCATTTTTAAAAATTAGATGTACTCATGATCTTTAATTTATTTTTACATTATCTTTATTTATATTATTATATCTTAAAAAACAATAGTCAAAAAGACAATTAGATTATGAAACTTCACCTATTTAAGTGTTTGGGAAGTATGTGGAAGTGGTTTTCCAATAAAAACATAAGATAAGAGAGATTAATTTTAAAAACTGCTTATATTTTCACATAAAAAGACATTTCTCCATGTAACCAACACATTATTACTATTGGAAAACTTTAAAGTATAGTGGTATTAAGATCTCTTGCGCCCATCCCTCATAAACTAACATTCTTTCAACCCAACTTCTTCTATAAATATATATTATTTATTTATTGTACTAAATCTGTCTTTATGTTATGTGTTAGCCTAATTGTATACGATATAGCTTTCTTGCATCTGCTACGGGATGTCCTATAACTTTTTGCAAAATCTATATATCTTAAAAAAGACAATTTGCAGTATGTTTAGATAATACTTCAGGCTAAAGGCTTTTCTGTTAGAAATTCTGTTGTATATTAACAATTATTTTGTTCTTTGCTCAGTTGAAGAAACTTTTATATCGATTCATAGATGTCTTATCGTCTTTCTCGATTTGGGTAGCATGGACATCCTTATGGATTTGGAATTTTATATATAATAAGAAAATCATAATTTTAATAAAATGTTTCAGATGCACAGAATAAAATTTAAGTTAAGAAACTTTGCAGAAAGTTTTTTTCATTCATTTGATTAAGCGACTTTTCAAAAAATTTATTACATAAGGTAAATGTTTTTGTTGGGCAATGAGGAGATACCTCTATTGTTTCAGCGTATTGTACCGATAGATATGTCCCTAATAATGATGACTTTTAAAATTTGGTAAAATAATTTCATCTGTTACTGTTACTGAGTCCTTTCTGTGCTGATGGGAGGACTCAACGATATGTGGGCATCTATATGCAATCTGACCACGTTCCGATAAAAGGAAATCCTAATCCTTATTGAGATCTTTTAATAGGTTTACTTACAGATCACTGTAAAATAGGGAACCATGCTAAAAGATTGGGTCTCCCTATCAATCAAACCTGTCGCGGCTGTGGGGAAGACGATGAGAGTGCCTGTCATCTACTATTTTTTTACCCAGCTTATGCACGGCGGCGACTTAACACTTTGGGAGCCCCCTTTTTAAGGATCTTGATCAGTTGCAAGACCTAACACTAACAAGCATTTTAGACATTTTTGAACCTCGAGTTTTTCCTACATATACGGTAACACAATGGGCCAATAGGCCTAAGTGGATCCGCTAGGGATCGTCGGTTTACTCTAATCTAAACTAAGTTGATCTTTTATATATATATCACAGAAGGTCTTTTGAAACTTATTAATTAGTTTTTTAGGTTAGGTTACAAATGTGACCCTAACTTTTACCCATTGTTCCTTAGCCTCTTCTAATTAGCTTATGAATTTAATATTAATAAAATTTTATGAAGTACTATATGAAATTTAAATTAAAAAACAAACAAATATTTGTGTATATGCAGATTTTTTGAATTTAGTTATATTTGTCACATTCTGCGTTACATTCATACATTTTTTCATACAGAAAATTATACATTTTTCAATTTTTTCATATAAATTTACAATTATCAATAAAAATTGTATTTGTTTTAAACAAACAAAGTTTGTGTTTGTCTTAATTTAAATTAATTATTAAATCTAAGTTTATACAAACATTAATATTGCAAACATATTTTTACTTAAATTTTAAAAATAATTTATTTCTTAAAAATAAAATTATTTACACATTTTAGAAGAGCATAATTTAAAGTTTTTTTTTTTAAATATAGTCTAAATTTTTTTAATATTTTTTCATAAATTTTTTTTTCAAATACTGAATTATATAAAAACAATTAATTTATCTTTAATTAAAATTGACTTAATTATTTAAAATTACTAATATCGCTATATAGAAAATTATAAAAATAATTTCATTGGAAGCACGCGATTACTTTTTATATATTAATTATTACTTACATTTCTATGTTTTTTCAAATATTTCTAAAAATTCTATATTAATGACTATAAAAAAATTTAAATAATTATTTACAATAATAAAATCAGTTATTTAGTCTTTTTTCTAAGCCTACATTAAGAGGTCTTCAGTTTACTTATTCACTATTTAGGATTTGTCTTTTGAAACCTTCATTTTGTTACTTCATCCTTCTCACTCTTTTTGATATCACCATTCGTCAATAGTGCTGGCGACTCTGCATCGTTCACACTTAACCGCTTAGCAAGTGCATCTTCTGGAGAGTTCCAGCTCTGCACGTCTGTTTTGCCGAGGACAACGAACAAGAAGTTACCCGTGAAATAAAAGCCCGCCGCTATGAAAAACACAATGCGCCATTCAACAACATTTTTCTATAAATAAAAGAAAAAGAAAGCTGTGTGAAAATTTATTTTTGGATAAAAGATAAATACAATCTTACCGCATCTGTTACAATAAGTCCCACAGCAAGCGGAGCTAAAGCACTCATCACATTCGCAGCACCATTGGTGATGCCCATAAGTGTGCCGGCGTAGTTGGGCGATAGATCAATATGATTGACTTGGAAGCCTAGGTATGTTGCAGCACTGATGCCTACTGTCACAGTCAAGAGTACCACAGCCAACATAGCTTGATCGTGCGATACATAACCCAAGCAAATAAGCGATAACATTGGAATCCAATGTCCAATGGAATTGAAGAATTTTCGATTGAATGAGAGCGAGACATTTTCCTTGCGTGCCAACACCTTTGATAAGAAAATGAAGAAGAAACTCAGCAACAACATAAGCACGTACGGTAAAGATGACAACAGAGCACTATTCTTAATATCAACATCCAAAATATTTTTCATATAGTTGGGAATTTGGGTTAATAATGTCCAGAAGCCCCACATATGCGTGCAGTGCACAATAATAAGTGATATAAATGGTGGAGATGTGAAGATTTTGCGCCAAGGTGTGGGTGCAACTACACGTGGTGCATTCTCTACTTGACCCAAAGAGTTTTCAATAAATTTCTTCTCCTCTGGTGATATGCTTCTGTGTTCAGCTGGTGTGCTAGCGGCGAAGAGGAACCAAAACAATGCCCAAACAAATCCCATGGCACCGGACACATAAAAAATACCTGGCCAACCGGCTGAAGATTGAGCAATAAAACCGCTCACCGCTAACATAACAATCGTGCCAAATTGTGATCCAGAATAACAAAATGTGCCTAAAGCACCACGTTCTTCCACTGGAGCCCATTTAGCTAACATGGCGTGCGTTGCCGGATGTACGGAACCCTGCAGTAAGCCTTGCATGACACGTAGAGCAAACAATAACTGCCAACCACCAAGCGAAGCGGCCAATGGAGTAAGTAATGTAAATAGCGAGCATAAGGTTATACCAATTAATAGCAACATTTTAGCACCATATTTCTGCGCTATATGTCCACCCGGTATCTGTGTGATTATATAACCCCAGAAGAAACTGCTTAACAAATATGATTTTGTGCCTTCATCCCAATCGAAGATCTATAATATAGAAAATAGATTATAAATATCGCTTCTGAAGAAGTATTGAAAAAGTGTAATTACCTCGACGTTGGTATTTGTGGAGTTCTGGTCTGTCATGGCGACAATGGCCACTGTCAAATTCACCCGCAGCGCGTAACACAGAGACAAACAGCAGAAGCAGAGAAAACATTGTATATGTCTGGTTCCGATAAGCGGTGCTGAAATAAAATAAAACAAAAAGTGGTCGATAAGTAAAGAGATGTAAAGTTATTGTTTATATGAAAATAGTATCTGAACAATATAAATATATGTGTATATACGTATGTATGGCAAGTGTAACAGTTACAAAGCACTTACGAGTTGGGTAAGTAGCTGATAAGACAATTTGTTTATATTTACTTCAACAACAACCAAAACAACCAAAACAACAAAACAACTCTAACGCGATTCCGAAGGCTTTCAGTGCACTCTATGGAAAAGTGGCTTTATCAGTGTCAAGCTTTTCCATGATGATAAGAAACCTAATTTATAAGAGTTTTTGTTTCTTTTTTTTTTGGATGTGTGAAACTGTACATTTTGTCATATCTACCAGTATAATTAGATCAACAACTGTACTTGGGGTCATAAAGTGTAGTTACATACTGTACCGCCAGGAAACAGTGTGAGACCTATATTTCACGGCAAAAATATACAAACATACTTCTTCACTTAAGGGCAGAGAGTTCAAAAAAAAGAAATGTGTAGTCACTAGTTTTAATAATTTTTTGTCCCTTATAGGTAGCAGCAATTGAAACCAAGGCGCATGTGGCTTAGAATATAAAAGTATCTTTGTTCATTTATTTCAAATCATTTCGCTTAGGTAAACAATACTTGATTTGATAAAACTTGTTGTGAGATACGAAAAATTCAAAAATTAAATTATAAATGAAAAATGCTTCAAATCATAAGAAAGTGATTTGTCACGCTGATATTCTTCAACTCCCCACTTGATATTGTTGAGATAATAGGCTTGAAATATTATGAAATTCCTTTGCCCTAAAATAAGAGGAACACTTTAACGAATCGCGTGCAATTTACACGCCCGAAGACTCGAAGAGATAATGCGAGTAGTTATTTATTGGCACAATCTCGACGTTATTTTTAGAACCACCTTGTCGGATTTTTTATTCTGAATTTTATCGTCGTTAACAATTTGCTTTTGTTGTTGGGTTTAAAGTAGGCAACTGCTGCCAGTGGCGCATGCTGTACGATACGATAGATGAGTGCAGTGCAGTGCTACCGACCCGACCGATCGTCAAGATACGACGACTGATAAAGGTGCGCTAACTTTAGAATAGAATTATCTGCATCTGCTTGTAAATAATTTAATTTTTAATCGTTTATCCAAGAAGTGCAGTTTGTCAACAAAATGTTTACAATATTCAAATATTTTATTTTTTTTTTCATGTTTTATCTCTACATACAATACAAAAAATTTAATTAATAGGAAGTTAAGAATTATATTATTTTTTAAATTATATTAATTTCCAATACATATACATCCGCAATAAACTATATATATATGTATATTATTTATATACATATGAATAAATAATTTAGGTGCTTAAATATTTGCAATAGATTAGCTATCTCTAAACGATTTTATAGGTACTTTTCCAATATTCTGATATGTGATTGATGGGGTACGTACACAATCATACAGTGATAGCTAAAATCTATATTAAGTTATCTAAAATTCTTTTCTATTTCATTATTTTGTATGCATTGCTTAATTTATATTACTAATTTGACAGAAAGTCTGATTAGGTGAAAATATTGCTTCCATTATTTTGTTTATAAATAAAGTAACATACATAATAATATGCACCTAACAAAATCGATTTCGACGTCAATGGAAAGGGGAGTTCAAAGTAAATGGAACGTTATTTATAATGATCTGTGTATTTAATGGTTACGACACATTCTTGTCTCAAATTTGGTCGGTATTTTAAAAGAAATGAAGTTATTGCATCTAAAGATAGACAGCCCGCCTTTTCCATAGTATAGATAATTCTAATTAATGCAACTATCCATCACCGAAATGTGTTGTTATATGTAAAGAACAATATTATAATTTTTATCTGTTTTATAGATAAAATATTTATTATATTACTACAAAAACTACTGGAATTCTCTTTTGGTTAGGCTTGTTTTTATTCAAATTTTATTATCAAATAAATAAAGATCAGTGGGTCCTGTGTCCCACTGTTTTAAATAAAAACGAAGAAATAGAAAATATAGTTATAGAAATAATTATTTTACTACGAGTATAATTAAATTTTTATTTCATCACAAATAATGGAAAACAACCTCATATTTCATGTTAATAGTGTTTTTCTTTTTTAGATCTAGAATACATATTCATAAAATCTCGACTAAATATCTGTCATTTTATTCAAATGGGTTAGTAAGACTATCATGAAAAATCCTATACACGAAAAATAAAAACAAATTATTCTATTTGTTATATTTATTATATTATGATTATAGAAGATAATCACATAGTCCTTCTGTCATTTCTACAATTGCATATTTCAAGGGTTCTAAATAAGAATTTATTTTGATTTATTGATGTTCCATGCTTCGATTTTTTTCTTCTACATGTAGTCTTTTATGTCATTATGGGAATGAGCAAAGTTGTTGCTTTATAAATACTTCAATGGATCATATTTTATAAATTTTCATTAAGTTTTGATTAGTATAGAGATGCGTGGAGAATCTGGTTAGATCAGTGTTAAATATTTATTTGTCAGTGTTGAAGTATTTACATATAGTGAGTGCTGAAGTATAGAGGTGCTATGGGTCTCACTGAACGAAATTAAAAGATACACATTTAATTGCTGTTACTCTCACCAGTATTAATGTCTACGCACACCACAAGAAGTTTAAACAGAGTGAGTTCTGGAATATAGAGCAGCTAAGGGTCTTGCTACATAAAATATGAAATTGCAACTAGATATTTGTTTGCTCTTTCTTTTACCATTACTTATATCTACGTGGCCCATAAGGAGTTTACAAACATTGAGTTCTGGAGTATTGAGCAGCTATGCGTCTTACTGACTCAAATAAGAGGTCGTAAATAAGAGGCTGTATATTTTTTTGATCTTACTCTTACCATTAGTAGACATACAGTGAGTTCTTGATTGTTGTGTAGTTTTTGAGTGTTACATCTGTCGAATGAAAAATGAAGATACAGTACCATATTTGTGTGAACTTACTCTTACCAGAGCTAATATCTTTGTGGATCGCAAGGACTTTGCATGAATTGAGTTTCGGTGGATAGATCTTTTATTGTGATTTTTGGAGGAAAAAGTATAAATGGTTAGTTTTGTTGGAAAAAGCACATATGATGTAGTCGGTACGCTAACAGTATATTCCCAGTATCTCAGTCATTGGAAACTATGTGTAGACCGGCTAATGATTATTTCATTATTATAAAGTAACAATGTGACAGAATTAAAATTTGTTAAAAGGAACATATATTTTTAGCAATTTATATGCCACGAATATATCCTACGTAGGGCCATGTTCTGTAGCGTGTCTAAAACACAGCATGAGTTAAATTGTTATTCTTTTCAATGCAAATTATAAAATAGAGATTGAGAGAAAAAACAATATGTCGGTTCAAATTCCGGTATGAGAGCCGGAGTATATGTGCCTTTAGATGATCTATATATATATTTTATTATGGTAAAAATTTTCATTATCTTTCTGAACTCAATAGTAGAATAGAAATGAACGGGGTACTAGCTCCCAACGCAAAGGAGCACTGTAGCTTCATATGAATTCTATATCACCAACCATGCCGAATATAACGAAGTGCAAACTACCTATTGCACATGTGCCAACCCGCCCCTCCCCTAAGTGCCGTGCAGTGCGTTAGCAAAATAAAATTCCTCACAAACTTGTTTACAACTTTTTCTATGCTCCCCCTCTGGGTCAACGCTATAGAAGATTCAAGTACATTAAAAATAGAAAAAATTCCTGCAGCAATTTTTATTTGCCTACTTTTAGTTTTGTGCTTTGTGTTTTTTGTTTTTGTGTTTTTGTTTTTGTATTGGAAGCTTCATTATGTATTCCATATATTCATATTTTTTTCTAGCCATTTCGGACTTTAATCACAGTTTTAATTTATGATATTTTTAGTTCTAAAGAGCGATCTCAGGCAGAAGGCAGAAGCCAGCAGTCGGCAGTCGGCAGAATGAGTACCACATCTCGTACAGCAAAATTGTTTTTGTGTGCTTTTTATTTCTTTTGGTTTTGATTTTTGTTCTTGTTTTTGTTTTAATAAAATTTTAACTTAACAACTTAACGTGAGCGTGTCTCGTGCAGCTTTAATTTTTTATTGTGTGTATTCATATGAAGCATGTGGCAATCACGCGTACTCACAGAGGATCGCATATTCTTTCCGGCACCCCGCCATTTGGCCGATAACAACTTTCTCTCTTTTTTATTGTATAACAATTTTTTGATAGCGATCATTGAAACGTGTTTACTCTCTCATTCTCTTTTTGGCATGTTAATGCGTTTATTTTTAACACAATGTGTCAATCAGTTATTTGTTGTTGCTTCTGCTTCTGCTGTTGCCTTTGCTGTTGCTATAATATTAAGGTGTGCATGTGTGTGTGTGTGTGTGTGTGTGAGTTACCATTAACATTCGTGTAAGTAAGTGTTGGGGCTATGGGGGCATTCGTACAATGACAAAGTTGTTAGCAGTGTTAGCAGCAGCGGCGCGCTGTACTACCTGTTATAACCGCCAGCATGTATGGAGTGCGGCGGCTGATTCAGTTTTTTGTTGCTTTTCTTGGCAGAAAAAATTTCGTACAGAAAAAATCACGATTCCCTTCTAAGCACGTGATTTCGAACACTTATCTCTAGATAAAGTGTGTCGTTGGTGAAGTTACTTCTTCGGAATTCATTAAATTTGTGATGAGTGTAAACACACATTTTTGGCGGATTATTATTTCGTTTTGGTTAATTTGGTTAATTCATGGTGAATGCGAGTAAATGCAAATTCATTGTACTTTTTCGGGGTGCTTACCTGCTGCGGTGACGCATTTTAAGCCCGCAATTTATTTTACGGTGATATGGAAAAATTTATACTGGCACTTATCATTGTCTCGATACAATCGAACTCGACGGACTGGCGGGGCGCGGTAATTGACTAAATTTACACAAATTTTCACTATTTTAGTGTATTTAGCGCACATACGTTAATCACAAATTAACAAATTAAATTCAAAAATTCTGCGGCGCTTATTCATGCCAAAATTCGAACTGAGTAATTTAAAGAGGAATAATTTTGTAATATGGAAATTGCTTTGAAGATCACGAATCTATAGAAACCACAAAATTCAAAATAACCGACAAAATTCTTAAATAAATTTAGTGTTTATTGACTTTGTAATTAATTAAGATCAGAGGGCTCTTGGCTCTTATTTTTGATAGTAAGAATAATTCAATGATTAAAATTTTGTGGAACAGTTGTCAGAGTACAAAAAAAAGTCTCGTGTGATCATAAAAATTATTTAATAAACAGTAAAAATTAAAATGAATGAATTGTACGGGGATTTCTTTTTAAGTTGTTAAAATTGCTTATTATCCATGTAAAATTAATTGCAATATTTTGTCAAACTATGTTACAAAGTGTTATTAACAATATGAAAATATATATATGTGTATAGATTAGGAATCTAATTTTTTAGCACCTTAGTAGAAAAGAAATATATGTGGAAACAATTTTGAACAAAAATTGATATTAAGACGTACAAACAATATTTAAAACTTCATTTAGTAAATTAGAACGTAAGACTAAATAACTTCTAGTATTCTAAGTAACCATGCTAGGAGACTAAATATCCCTTTCAACCATATCTGCCGCAGTTGTGGTGAGAATGATAAAAGTGCCTCCCACCTGCTTTGTTTCTGTCCACCACATGCACGGCACCACTTTAACATTTTAGGGGCTTTGTTTTTTGACGATCTTGGCGAACTTTAAGAGGTACCTTTAAATAATATTGTTATCTAAAGCATTTTACCTATTTAGTTAGAAAATACCCTATATATATAGAGTAGGTATAGCTGTTTATGTATATAGAGCATATATATATTATAAGACAAACGTTTTATAAAGAGTCTTAGTCTTATGTATTTGAATAGATGCCTATTCATTTAGGCAAGATCATGCATATAGAGCAGGTATAATTGTTAGTTTAAAGATAATATTTAGTATACCCGGATATATATTAAAAAGAGTTTCAGTCCAATGTATTTAAATAGATCCAACAAGTGATTATGATATATAATATAAATATGATTTTCTCATAAAAGATAGAAGATGCAGATATAAAATCAAATAGGCTAGTAAAGGTGCTTAGTTCAATTAATTTTTATGGAACTATGTTTTTTTCAATGTTATTACGTATGAATTTCATATTAATTTTAGATGACGAATATTTAAATTGCCGCATGTAGCGTGCTAATATTTATTACTGAAAATTGATTTGGATGAATTTTTGTCTTGTTTTGATTTTTTGATTTGGAATATTTTGAATGCAATTTGCT
Organism: Teleopsis dalmanni; assembly: GCF_002237135.1. Lineage (NCBI taxonomy): Eukaryota > Metazoa > Arthropoda > Insecta > Diptera > Diopsidae > Teleopsis > Teleopsis dalmanni. The sequence goes on along the minus strand of NC_051847.1, from coordinate 91,366,914 downwards.
GCATTAATGCGTGTAAAAAACTTTAAAACTGCAACCACACAAGGTAGTTTGTTGACCTTTCATTTATACAAAAACAAAAAAAAAAAGAAAATGACCATTTAGACAAATATTGGGTTATGAAAAATTAAAAATAATTTTCAAAGTTATACTAATCATGTATAAAATACAGTAATAATTACACTTATTATAAAGAACATATCTGAATATGACTGACAGCTATACATACATTTTATAAAAACAATTAAAGCTAAAATTAATCAATTAATATATTATGTATTATTAATTTTATTGAGGTTTAAAAAATGGATTTCTTTTATATCAACAAAAAAAAAAAACAAAAAAAAATAAATAAAAATCATATAAAAATTATTTTGATTAAAACAGAAAATAAATGAAATTTTTGGACTTTGATTTTAAATTTCATATGAACTCAGATCGAATGAATGAATGGTTACGAACGATACGGAAAGGGTCATTTGCATCAATTTTTGTGAATTTATTATGCTCAAATAATTTTTTTTCCTATAAAAAAAAGTATATACTTCGATAAACACAGTGGCATCGAAGTATTGAATAATAATTTCATTTTGTGTAATTTTATTAAAAATATTGTTTGAAATTCGCTAAAGACGTCATTGCTCTAACACATTTATTGCATAAAATATTATACACTGTAATACTTTATTAGTAAAAATATGAAATAACGTTTAAAAACAATTTTTAGTAAGAATATTTTAAATAATATTAGCAATATTGCATATTGATAAGAACACACCTCATTCTCTCTTTTTGCGTATTTTTAATTGACTTTAAATGAAGATTTCGCGTAATACTCAACCCTCTTTATACAATTCATGTTTACGTTATCAATCACGTTTGAACTCTTATATATTAAAAATTTATTATAAAATACATTTTTGATAAGAATTTAATTTTATGTCAATTTTTTTATTATTTTTTCATTACTTAACATCGCAAATAAATCCTTGTAAAATAAAAATTTAAACAAAATTATTGTGATAAGATTGTAAACGTTGTTTCTATATATATACAATATACACCCAACATATATTTATATATGCATAACTGTATGTATATATGTTTATGGAAAATTTGTTTGTAAATAAAAACAAAAACAGTAACAAAATATTTTTTAAAATATCTAATAAAACTACATCTAGTTTGGTGCGAAATAATTGTATATGCCCTCGTAAAATTTATTAAACTTTTGTTAAAATTTCTAAGTTCTTATCGCAAACGAGTCTACAAATACCCGTCTCAGATACTTTAATGTTACTTAAGACTTGAGAGCATTGCCGATACTTCCAAGTATTCGAAATATTCATTTAAGTGTTTGTTTTTATAGTTGTATTCTCTATATTAAAAATATATTAAAATAGGCATATATGTTAACATAAATTGTATATTAAAATAGAATAAATATTTGTGAAAAAATACTGGTTTTTGTTCCACAGTGCACGTTTTAGCCTGTAGGTTTTATATAGAAATCACGAGTATTGTTCAAAATATTTTTTTTTATTCTGTTTTAAAAAAATTATTTTTTTAATATTATTTTTATTTTATTTTATTTTATTTATAATTAAAATCAACTTTTATTTTATGTTCTGAAACAAAGTCATTTTCTGTCGAGTGTTCTCTCAACTTTGTATCTTTTTTTAGAATAATTTTATTCATATTTTCCGTTTCGTTTGTTTTAATTCGTTCAGTGTGACAAAATTCAAGCATCCGAAATATTTTTCCACAAACGAAAATAAAATTTTAATTTTTCGCAATGAAATATGTAATTACTGCGATTTTATTTTTGATTTTTTAAAACAAAATTAAGTCATCTATCTCATCTGATTAATGTTTGTTGTGACTTATTTTTTTTTATATTTTTAGTTTTTATTTGTAGTCAAATATGGAAATATTTTGAGTATTATTAACGTACATAATATTATAATAATAATACACCTATAATATAATATATAATAATAATAATATATATAGGACATTTTTTTAAGGAAAAATTCTTTAAAAACTAATTTAGAACTGATACGAAGATATATAATTATAATCTAGTATAAAACATTGCGAAATTTTTAAGCAAGAGTTTAAACTTCACACACCCCCTTTTATACACATCACCCACTGATAAACATATCCTCGAAAATAATATTAATAAATTTAAATAAAAACGTCTCTCATAGCATTTTTTTTTCTACATTGAAAGAACTACTTCGAAGTTGTCACAAATAAAAATCCATAATCGAAGAGGTGGGACAACAAATTTGTGATTCATTAATATAAAAATTCCAAAAAATATGGAAGTTTTATAAATATGTGTAATGTGAGCCTATTTTTTGGAGGTGTGTATTTCTTCCGTTTTTCCAGGAAGACAATCTATTTCAGTAGTATGAACAGGCAACCAATAACTCATCGGCCATCATCATGGTATATATTAGTAAATATTATTGGTCTTATAGGTGGTCAACCTATAATTTATGCCTGGTTTTCTGCGGTAATGTAGGACTCCAGTTTAGAAACTTGCCTTCCCCTTGGATACGTAACCCGAAAATTGTCCCGGAATTAGTAATTTGTGAATCATGACGTGATAGTACATATGTGAAAATTCGATTAAATAATTTTTTTATATGGTTGAATTAAAATTTTTAGAAAGATTGGAACAAAATAGAAGAAACAATAGAGTTGAAAAGGAATATATGACAAGTAATAATTAATATATCAACTGCTAACTTGTACAAATTATTTATATTTTATGGCAGATTTTAGGTATTGTGTTATATTTTGATATTTAAATTAAAAAAGAACCCATTTGGTATAAAATCCTGCTTTTAATAGGTTAAAGAAATGATTGATTTTATTAAGGGAACGTTTTGGTTTGACTAACTGGATATCTAAGAACTCCAGATGACTAAACAACATCTTAGTCATGCATTACGTATACACATTGAATATCCGATTAGATTTTATGATAGCTATATAATTTTATAATGTGTATATATATTGTTACAGCGATAAAAAATTCTAAGAAAAATTAAAAAATATATAATGATAAAAACATGGTGCTCTAATATGCAATGTAAACTAATTGATTTAGTTGAAAAAGTAGCTGTATATGTACCTAAAGTAGATGTGGAAAAAACGAGGGCCCTACAAATAATAGATCCATTTTATAATTAATTGCAAGTGCACTGACATGGAAGATCGCCTAATGCTCTTTGAAAGGCTATAGGAACTCATGAACCAAAAATATATGTTTGAATTGATTTTATTATTAAAACGAAGGTGTAGATGTTTTTACTAGTCTCATTATTTCAAGTATAGTAAAATGTGTCATGCATATATATAGATGCAGTTAGTTGGAGATAGAGCAGCTCCATTCGTAACATGAAGTGATGATTAATAAATTTATATAATATAAACCATTTTATATTATTAATCAAATTAAAAAAAACTGCATTCAATATGAAAAAATAGAAAATGACTGTAAATAAACTAATTAAAAATATAGTAAAAGTATAGAAATTATTGCTCCGTCATTTGTGATAATTAATATATAATAACTAAAAGAAATGTTATCAACCCTGAACCTATTATCCAAATATATTAGAAATATGTAATAGAGATGTAATTAGTGAACAGTTTTATACATAAATTCGATAAATGGAGTTCTCTTAACAATGTATCTATTGATGTATATAGTATCTATGTATATGTAGTATTTTCAAAATGTATATTTTATTCTATATATCATAGCATTAGTTATAATAACAAATGATTATTATAATTAATAATTTTTGTTATAGAAATAAAAATATGAACAAAAGTACCATATTTGATAAATTAAAGATAACTACCTAATAAATAAAGTTACGAAAGGCAAACCGAATGTTTGTGGACTACCTGACTGTTCGAGGTAAGGATTATATTGATGCTGCACCTCAAGGTTAATATAGAATTTAATAAAAAAATAAAATAATGTTATTACCTAAATAAATCTTAATATTTCATTTAAATATAAAATCTAATTGATTTTCTGTGGAAACTAAATAATATGGTATGGTATGGTATAATATTAAATATGGTATGAAATTCTACCTTGAAATCCTATCATAAAGTTATGCTGATTTGAAAAATTTCTAAGATTAGAGTACTTGGAAACATTGTAGCTATTCAGTATCATATCTGATGATGCTCCTCGCATCTCAGCTATTTTTTATTGATAAATTTTTTATACTAAAATTAAGCACAGAAAGTAATTTAAATTTTATTTAACGCATTTTTCAGGTACTTGTAAAAATACAATAATTTTTAAAAAAAAAAATAATACAAATTAAATAAAAATATATATAAAGTGTATATTATATATTAATTACTTTCGTCTTTTGTTTTTGATTTAATAGCACAAACTTTTTCGAAAAAGAAATGTACTGCATTCTGTGTGAGCATGACGCATGCACGTGTTTTGTATCTACGAAAATTGTATCTACGAATTGTATTCTTTGTATCTACGAGTATAAATTTTGTTTTTCTGAGTACTTTAGTTTGTTTTCCTTGTATTTTCGTTACGTTTAAGTGCGCAGAAGGACAATGGAAACAACGTTTTCAATGTGAATTATGAAAATATTGGCAAACAAAACCTCATTTCCTACAAAACTTTTGGCAAAATATTTCCAATGAAAAAACAAAAAAATATAATTTCAACGGTGCACTTAAGTAACTTAATAATCGATTTATGGTTTAAACTTATAGTGAGAATAATATTTATCTTATTTTTAAGTAGTAAAATATCCTTTTGTGCTATTTTTTAATTATTTTGAGTTTTCGGTCTCTTTGTGTCTGAACCATATGAAGCAAATTGATTTGAGTGCAATCGTAGCTATTTTCTTATCGGCATTTATTTGTATTTAATTATTGTATATTCGTATATAACCATTCCCAATAACATTGATAACAGTTAATTATATTGTTATAAATAAATAAATGAACCTTCTTCGTAAGTGCTTCACTGTATTTGTAGTTGATAAATATTATTCAAATGTGCGTAGACCTTAAGTAAATTCCGCGCATGCCCTTTGAAGTCGTTGTCCTTTCGCCCAATAAACAATAGTAAAATATTACCTTGAAATACTTTTTTAAATTTATAGATCAAAATATCGACAAAATAAGTGACTTAATTTAGCAGTGGAGTATTCAGAAGAGAGCGATAGGTACGATGGTGTAATGTTTAGTGATAAATTTGTGAAAAATATCATAGTTCCTGCGTGTTGCAGTTTTAAAATTTTTTTCAAATTTTGCCAAATATTTTTTTCTGTTTATTTTTTTTATGACAAATTATGTTAATAAATTTTGGAACTCCATTATTGAGAAGTCAGTAATACTGTTCGTGAAAATATATGCATTTGGACTAGCGTTCTGAAATTATAAAGTGATCTAATAGCTTACACGATATATGAAAACATCAGTCACAAATACTAGCACCTACTACCTACTAGTGGGTACTCATTAGAACCGACTTTTGACTTAAGTTTAGTGAACGACGGAAATTATTCATGTAGAGTATACCATTGCTTTCCAATTAATCTTAAAGTTTCAATCTTATACAAAAGAATCAACAATATCAGTCAGAGTCAACACAACTTTCCACTAGAACCCAAGAGCGTAAATGCTAACCAATTAATCTACTTAACACATTGGATATTCATTGGATACTTTTATTCACATTATTATATTTAAAAATTTTTGGAAATATAAAAATATATATATATTAACATATTGTAAATTATATTCATATTATATTAAAAAATTGTGTTTAAAAAAAAGAGCAAGTACATCGACCGAAACTACTTTATTGTTTCTTATATATGGTATATACGATCATTAAAAAGATTTGAGAGTTCTTCCTTTAATTTTTTGGTATATTTCAACTATTCTGTATTCGATGATGTATTCGATTTAAACTTAAATTTTTTTAAATCTTAATATAATCTGGTATTTAGTACATAAGTCGGGTTAGTTCGCATTTAATAACATACTATGGACGTGTTTTTAGAAAAATTTAGACTACATAAGGTTAGGTCTTACCCAAACGTATTCGAAAAAGAATAAATTAGAGATAATGATTTTATTAATACTCTTTAAAAGTATTTTATTAAAATATGTTAAATTAATTCTTATGTGAAATCTTTATAGATCTTTAGAGAAATGATAATTTAGTCTTGTAATATTAGAAAAATTGGTAGGAAGCTATAATCATTAGCAACTTTGATTTACATAGAAGAAGTGTTAAAGTTTTAACATGATATTTTTTAACTTTTTTTTTCATATACCAAACTCTAAATTTTATGGAGTTTAGAATTTAAGATAATTATTTCATAATAATTTAACTAGTTAATTTACTTTAATTATATTATTTAATTATAATATAAAGGCAAATAGCACTTCTGTTGCTCTATCTTCTCTTTAAAGTACAAATAATATATTGTGAGTATTTCTGACTCTGTGATACATACAACAGATTATGACTATTACAGATCGTGTAGAAGGAAGTTTTAAGGAAGTTTTAGTTAACAAGTTTTGTAAATGAAAATGTTATTTATTGTAAAGATTTATATGGATTGATAAGAATTTCAGTGAAAACGAAATGATAGTCAGTTCGCATGTAGTCGTCAACATTATTATTATATGCTTAAACCAAATTCAGCTAATGTGGTATTACTTATTCCCAGTAAGAGCTCTTATCAGATTTTTTTTCATGGAATTATTTGATTCATGTTACCAATTGCATTAACCTTGATAGAGGAGCACTGACAACTTTAGTAAAACACAATATTTTCATATATTTATAAGGAAATGTGAATGTAAAAATGTGGTCATCAAGGTAGTCCAGAAAAATTTCTTCTATTTTTGATCATCCTCGAAAACACGAATAAAATTTTTTAGTGTCACCACTTTTGATCGGATTCACTTTGTACCTGGTATTGAAATGAACTATTTCTTGAAATTCGTTATTGATACATGCATCTAAAATAATGTGTATTAGGTTATATCGGCGATGGACCCATTGTGTTGCCGTCTAATAAACAACTCAAGCGTTAGAACCACTTAGAACCTTTGGTAAATATGTATTATTATTAACTGTTTTTAGGGATTGATAACCTGACTTTTAATCTGATAACACTACGCTACTATCAGCTCTATGTGTGGTTTCGATTAGCTAGTACCCATCCATCATTAAATTTGTGACTTTAACATTTTTAATTTTTTAAATAATATATAATTTGTTGGTATTTATAATTATTTATAATTTTGCATAATTAATTATAGTTAATTAACTACTTATTAATGGTGTGAATATTTTAAGTGAATTGAATAAAAGAAATCTTTTTGAATGGAAATGTGCAAAGTCTGGCATTATAAATTTGTTGTGAGGTACAGTCAAACCTTTAATGTAGGCGTGCCAAGTAATTTATTTATGAATAATATTTTTACAAATAAATTCACTGAGATGCACGTCACAGCCAACTTGTTGAAAGGTTTGTTAATATTCTAGCCAAAGAGTCATTTATATTATGAAGAATCTATTAGGAATTGCTGGAAACGCTGATATAACTTTATGCAGATAATAAATTAACTAATTTGATTATATATAATTTCGAAATATTTGAAGTATTGGAATCATTGATAAAACATCAGTAAATAATACAGCACCGTATACGCTTATGTCATATATAACACAGATGTATGTATATATGAGTATGTATATAATGGAAAAATATATTTAGTGACGAACAAATATTGTATATTATATGTGCTCTTTTTAAAGCAAAAATAAAGCAGTCAACTTTTAATTAAGCAGATAATGTATATACCAATAGCAGTATATACTTAATATGGTATGTATACAAATTAAATTGTTTGTTTTAAATAAATTCCATATTAGCATTAAAAAGTGCTAACAATTTCGTTGTCAAGCTATGAAATATTTCCGGTGTTCTGAGCAAAAAATTTTTAGTATTTGTATTACAAAATTTTAAATATTGTTGCGTTTTACTAATGTTAATTTAAACATTCAGTGAAGTTTATGTGAAGATAAATCCATAAATTTTATAATATCTGCAGAAGCATTTGTCTTCTAAGTGCACTTCTAAGTACTGTCTGCAGTTATTGATTGTTAAATGAATTGACGACTAACTGATTTATGCAACAATTCTATAGAATTTTTTTATTATTAACTATATTTATATATGAAATGTATGAAATTTCCAGAACTTAATTTATGCAGCGTTGAAATTTATTGACAGCTGCATAGAAAATGCTGGATGCATTCTTCTTGGCTACACAACTTACACGTACTATGGTTGCTTATTAACAGAATGCATAATTTTAACTTCAATTTCAATTTCACTTTAAATTTGGAATTCATCAA